>NW_028318998.1:20000-320000 GCF_062004578.1 Staurois parvus
AGGCAAAGCAAATGAGGGCTGTGTGGTGGAGACAGCTTTGTGTGTATGTGGGCTGGGAAGTTGTTCCGGGTTATATGAGTATCCAGTCAAAGAGCAGAGTTTTATGTATACTAATGTTATATCTTTCCATTTATATTACAAAAACACACAAATATGGTTTATAAAATAAATGAATAAATAGTGATATATATGTATATAGGATTTGTTATTTATATTTCTTTTTTTTAATACGCCATATTTATATATGTTTGTAATGTATATATATATATATATATATATATATATATATATATATATATATATATATATATGTATATATATTGTTTTTTTCTTAATTCATAAATTAATTTCGATTTGGTTTTGGTTTTTTAAGGAAAAATTGTTATATATATATATATATATATATATATATATATATAATATTTTTTATTTTTTATATTACAAAAACACACAAATGTGGTTTATAAAATAAGTAAACAAATAAATAGTGATATATATGTACATATGTTTTGTTATTTGTATTTGCTTTTTTAATACACCATATTTATATATTTTTGTAATGTGTGTGTTTATATATATATATATATATATATATATATATATTTATTTATTTATTTTTTTTTATTTTTTTTTATTCATAAATCGATGTCATTTTTTTTTTTTTTTATAAGGAAAATAAAATTATATATATATATATATATATATAATATTTTTTATTTTTTATATTGCAAAAACACACATAAATAAATAAATTGTGATATATATGATTTGTTATTTGTATTTGGTTTTTTTAATACACCTTATTTATATATTTTTGTAATGTGTGTGTGTATATATATATTTTTTTTCAATTTTCTTAATTCATAAATTAATTTTGGTTTTGGTTTTTTTTTTTAACCACTTGCCGACCGCGCATAGCCGAATGACGGCTTCACCGCGGCCGGCCAGTTCTGAGTGGACGTCATATGACGTCCTCCCAGAACGCGCTCTCCTGCGCGCCCCAGGGGGCGCGCACCCGGCGATCTCCGTGATCGCTGTGTCCTACGGACACAGCTGATCACGAGATGTGGTGAAAGGCCGATCCCACCGGCCTTTTACCACGTGATCAGCGGTGTCCAATGACACGCTGATCACAGGAAAATGCAAGTGCCGGTTCTCGGCTGCACTTTCCTCACGCTGTCAGATCGTGAGGAAAGTACTGCCGAGAACCGGCAGTTGTCAGAGCGGGGATCGGCACCGATCATCAGGGCACTGATGATCAGTGCCCTGATGATCGGTGCCCAGCAGTGACCCCCGCAAGTTCCGATCAGCTGTGCGCCCACTAGCCCCGCCCACCCATTCCCAGCAGTGCCCCCACCTGTGCCCAGCAGTGCCCCCACCTGTGCCACTCTGCAGTGCCACCTACCTGTGCCCAGCAGTGCCACCTACATGTGCCCAGCAGTGCCACCCACCTGTGCCCAACCACCTGTGCCCACCAGCGCCACCCACCTGTGCCCACCAGTGCCACCCACCTGTGCCCACCCACCAGTGCTGTCCACCAGTGCCACCCACCAGTGCCACCCACCAGTGCTGCCAGTCAGTGCCACCAGTCAGTGCCCAGGGGTTGTGCCAGTCAGTGCCGCCAGTCAGTGCCCAGAAGTGATGCCAGTCAGTGCCGTCTATCAGTACCCATCATCAGTGTCACCTATCAGTGCCGCCTATCAGTGCTGCATATCAGTGCCGCCTATCCGTGACCCCTAATTAGTGCTGTCTATCAGTGCCGCCTATCCGTGCCACCTCATTAGTACTGCCTATCAGTGCCCTTTAGTGCTGCCTATCAGTGCCCATCAGTGCCGCCTATCAGTGCCCATCAGTGCCGCCTCATCAACGCAAATCAGTGAAGGAGAAAAAATACCTGTTTGAAAAATTTTATAAAAGAAACAAATAAACTTTTTTTTTTTTTTCAAATTTTTTGCACTTTTTTTAATTTATAGCGCAAAAAGTAAAGCGCCCAGTGGCGATTAAATACCACCAAAAGAAAGCTCTATTTGTGAGAAAAAAATGATCAAAATTTCATATGGGTACAATGTTGCATGACCGCGCAATTGTCAATCAAAGTGCGGCAGCGCTGAAAGCTGAAAATTGGCCTGGTAAGGAAGGGGGTATAAGTGCCTGGTAGGCAAGTGGTTAAGGAAAGAATTATATATATATTTATGTGTATGTGATTATTTGTTGTTTATTATCACGTATGCACTGATTAGGTGCGTTTTGTTAGTTTTGTGTGTCACATTGTTTTTTATTTATGCCTCAGTGCATTTTCTTGGGGGTTTTTTAGCACTTTTTATGTGCAGTCCTAATTTGAACTCCTTGTCATATGGTATCTGTTTTATATCACTTTTAGATCAAATTAGGATCTTTTTGGGCACTATTGTTTCATTGGTCCCATTTGGACTCTCTCGGCACTTCTATGTATTGTGTTTATCCACACTTTTGTGTGAGTGTTGTTGGCACTTGTCATCATTATCGCTTTGCATGATTTGTTTATTTATATTTTTTATTTTTCATATATTGCTAGATTTTTGTATTCACTTTTGTGGGTTTCACATTGTATTAGCGCCACATCATTATTTGTATTATTCACATATAGATCATTAGGTATATGATTGGATGATGGCAACTCTACCTCTTATATTTATTAATTTTATAGGGACTAGGAGCGCAGGAGGTTCTTCACACTTTATATATATATATATATATATATATATATAAATACATTATAAAATGTATTTATTTATTTATTTATTTTTATTCCTATTTTTTTCTTCTTTAAGGAAAAAAAAGGTATATCATTGGATGATGGCAGCTGTACCTCTTATATTTATTAATTTTATAGGGACTATAATATTCATTAGTTTTATAGGGACTAGAAGCGCAGGAGGTTCTTCACACTATATATATATATATATATATATATATATATATATATATATACTGTATATATATACATTATAAAATGTATTTATTTATTTTTACTCCTATATTTTTCTTACTAAATTATTTTACACCAACCCTTTTGGATTACTATAACTCCCTTATAACCGAATTTTGTACTTAAAAGGGCATACAACCTAATCCATAATTAATAGCCCTTCTTCAATGGGATTTTAGCTATATTAAATTTTATTTATTTATTCATCCTAAAAATTTTACAGCCCCCTTACTGTGGTTGCGTCCAGAGTATTATGCGGCAAGACCCAGGGATAAATAACGTACACCTTCTCCTTTCCTGGTTGAGGCTTTTTCCGCCAGATACTTTTTAAGAAATCACCAAAAAGGCCAGGTTAGGGATTATCCGAACGGTTGGAACGCACAGCTGGAGCGCACTAGGGGTGACCCACTTCTGGTTTCGTGCTTACGGACTACCAGAAGTGAGGCCTATGTATGGCGGCTGGAGTACAAGCCTGCGGTGCATTTCCAGCTATCAGACGGCGTGCACTCCACTGGTTCGCCATCGACTTTGAACACATCTAACAATGCCATCAGATTTCGGCTGCCAACTATTCCTAATGGTTTTTGGGGAATCAAGATCCGCCTGTCCCTTGTACCCCAGGAAAATAATTAGTAGAAGGGTATGTTATCAGATACATATATAAGTGGCACAGATCCATGTTGTATTATTGCATTTCTCCTCCCTGTTTTTACTACTATACATACAATTTGATGATCCTGGTATATATCCATCATAATATATATGGTTTCACACATATATACACTATATTGTCAAAAGTATTGGACCGCCTGCCTTTCCACGCACATGAACTTTAATGGCCCCCCAGTCTTAGTCCGTAGGGTTCAATATTGAGTTGGCCCCGCCCTTTCCACGCACATGACCTTTAATGGCCTCCCAGTCATAGTCCATAGGGTTCAATATTGAGTTGGCCCCGCCCTTTACAGCTATAACAGCTTCAACTCTTCTGGGAAGGCCGTCCACAAGGTTTAGGAGGGTGTCTATGGGAAGGTTGGACCATTTTTCCAGAAGCACATTTGTCAGGTCAGGCACTGATGTCGGGGGAGGAGGCCTGGCTCACAGTCTCCACTCTAATTCATCCCAAAGGTGTTCTATGGGGTTGAGGTCAGGACTCTGTGCAGGCCAGTCAATCCTCCACCCCAAACTGGCTCTCCATGTCTTTATGGACCTTGCTTTGTGCACTGGTGAGTAGTCATGTTGGAGCAGGAAGGGGCCATCCCCAAACTCTTCCCACAAAGTTGGGGGCATGAAATTGTCCAAAATGTCTCTTTAAGAGTTCCCTTCACTGGAACTAGGGGGCCAAGCCCAACCCCTGACAAACAACCCCACACCACAATCCCCCCCCCCCCACCAAACTTTACACTTGGCACAATTCAGTCAGGTAAGTACCGTTCTCCTGGCCACCGCCAAACCTAGACATGTCCATCGGATTGCCATACAGAGAAGCGTGATTGGTCACTCCAGAGGACACGTATCCACTGCTCTAGAGTCCAGTGGCAGCGTGCTTTACACCATGGTATCCGACGCTTTGCATTGCACGTGATGATGGAAGGCTTGGATGCAGCTGCTCGGCCATGGAAACCCATTCCATGAAGCTCTCTACGCACTGTTGTTGGGCTCATCTGAAGGCCACACCAAGTTTGGAGGTCTTTAGCTATTGACTCTGCAGACAGTTGGTGACTTCTGCGCACTGTGCGCTTCAGCATGTGCTGACCCCACTCTGTCATGTGACGTGTCCTACCACTTAGTGGCTGAGTTGCTGTTGTTCCCAGTTGCTTCCACTTTGTTATAATCCCACTAACAGTTGAGCGTGGAATATTTAGTAGCCAGGAAATGTCACGGATGGACTTATTGCACAGGTGACCACCTATCACGGGACCACGCTTGGAGTCACTGAGCTCCTGAGAGCGACCCATTCTTTCACCACTGTTTGTAGAAGCAGTCTGCATGCCTAGGTGATGATTGTATACACCTGTGTCCATGGAGGGGATTGGAAAAACTGAATCACATGATTTGGAGGGCGGGGCCAATACTTATGGCACGATAGTATATATATACTGTATATTCTGTTAGATTCACTGATTTGTATAAAAATGTATTGCGTGTATATATTTACGTCTATCATGGGACATCATACCATTAATGTACCATCAACATCTGGACACCACGCAGTTGTATCTGGGGTCATGTCAGAAACGTTATTTACTTTATTATTATATTTTCTGTTCATCTATTCATTTATATGTGCCTTGTGCCCACCCACTGGTGGGAAGGGTCGACACTGGGTACCATGTGATCTTTTCAGTTTTGGTTGAGTTGTGTAGTATCCAAAATTGGCTCTGAGGAAGAGGGGATCGCCCCTCGAAACGCATCAGCCTTTCGGATCACCTGTTCTCAGAAAAGGACTTGTCCCGCAGATGAGGTCGTTGTTATTCATTGTTTGATCAATGTGCTATTTATTCCATGTTGTTTGTGAGTATACATCTGTTTTTTATATGATAAAAGATATCGCTGAGGTAATGCGCTAGTGTCAGGAATGGACTTGCCAATGGTGGTGGGACTCACCTGCCTTGTTGGCTGCAGTACCAGGGCTGGCCAGCGGGTGCTCTCAGCAACCAGAAGCTCACTCCTGCAGTCAGCCATCACCTGAGGCTGATTGCAGGAAGTGTATTTAAGGAATGGCCAGACCTGCAGTCAGTGTCTTGGTGTATGTTTCCCATGAGCCCCTGTACCTGCATTCTGGCTGCTTCCTGCCTGATTCCTGATTCTGCTTGATCCTGACCCTGAATGAACTCCGCCTGTCCTGACCTCGGCTATTCCTGACCACTCTCCAGCCTGCTCCTTTGGTACCTTGTCTGCCTGATTGTTCCTGACCCGGCCCGTCTGACTACGCTCTGCCTACTCCTTTGTGTCTTGTCTGCCCGATGATTCCTGACCCGGCCCGCCTGACCACTCCACCTTGCCAGCCCTGACTGCTCTTATCTGTGTACATTCCGTTATCAGTTGGAGGTTTGGTTTTTGTTATATTGTGCGTTATATTTGTGTATAACCCTTAATAAATTATATTGTTACACCATACTTGACACTGCGTTTCCCTGTGTCCATTCACGCATCTCTGGTCTTACCAGGAGCCCTGACAGCTAGGCTGGTGCGCCCTCTGTCTTTTTTGTTTTTGCAGTTACTATTGCAACCCCTAACACTAAACCAGTGGCTGCTAGGGATTGTGGTAAAAACATGTCTCAACTATGGGATTTTCCTGCCCCCCAAACCACAAATGTAAATAAGCCCTTACTGTCCTGAGCCCCCTATAAGGCTGCTTTCACCTCGATGTGTTTACCAGCACAGCGGGTGTAGCTCAGTGCACCTGCAGGTTTCCTGAAGGTTAGCTGCACTTTTCCATAGACTTCTATTATATCCTGCTGGTGTGGTGAATTCTGAAAGTGCAAGAAAAATCCTGCATTCAGGGCAAAACCCGAAGGATATAATAGAAATTATTACTCAGTGCAACTAACCCACAGGAAACCCGTAGGATATAATAGAAGTCTTCGGCTCAGTGCAACTAACCCGCAGGATATAATAGAAGTACGCTTCCCTGGTTTGAGGTCGACCCATATGGAAGCCCACATGGAAGAAAAATATATTTTAAAAATAGTTTTAAAAATAGTCTTCCCAAATATATTGCCATATATTTGAAATACAACACTTTTGGCCATATTCAATATATTTTTATATATATATATATATATATATATTTATTTTTTTTTTTTATACTGTATGTTGAAATGCGATTTTATTACAAAATATATGATAAAAATATTTTTAAAAATACATTTCAAATATACTGTATGTCTTTAAAAATACGTATCTACATTTTCGGAATGCATTTACAAATATATGTAAAAATATGTTAAAATGACTTATATGTTAAAAAAATTTCAACATACAGTGTATATCTATATATTTATAGGGCAGCACAGTGGTTAAATGGTTAGCACTTCTGCCTGGCAGTACAAGGGTCGTTGGTTCAAATCCCAGCCATGGCACCACCTGCCTGGAGTTGGCATGTTCTCCCTGTGTCTGTGTGGGTTTTCTCCTGGTACTCCGGTTTCCTCCCACACTCCAAAGACATGCTGGTAGGTTAATTGGATCCTGTCTAAATTGGCCCTAGTATGTGTATGTACCGTATGTATGTAAGTTAGGGACTTTAGATCGTACACCCCTTGAGGGTTAGGGACCTTAGATTGTATGCCCCTTGAGGGTTAGGGACCTTAGATTGTACACCCCTTGAGGGTTAGGGACCTTAGATTGTACGCCCCTTGAAGGTTAGGGACCTTAGATTGTACGCCCCTTGAGGGTTAGGGACCTTAGATTGTATGCCTCTTGAGGGTTAGGGACCTTAGATTGTACACTCCTTGAGGGTTAGGGACCTTAGATTGTACGCCCCTTGAGGGTTAGGGACCTTAGATTGTACGCCCCTTGAGGGTTAGGGACCTTAGATTGTACGCCCCTTGAGGGTTAGGGACCTTAGATTGTACGCCCCTTGAGGGTTAGGGACCTTAGATTGTACACCCCTTGAGGGTTAGGGACCTTAGATTGTACACCCCTTGAGGGTTAGGGTCCTTAGATTGTACGCCCCTTGAGGGTTAGGGACCTTAGATTGTACACCCATTGAGGGTTAGGGACCTTAGATTGTACACCCATTGAGGGTTAGGGACCTTAGATTGTACGCCCCTTGAGGGTTAGGGACCTTAGATTGTACGCCCCTTGAGGGTTAGGGACCTTAGATTGTACACCCCTTGAGGGTTAGCGACTGATGTGAATGTACAATATATATGTAAAGCGCTGTGTAAATTGACAGTGCTATATTAATAACTATATATATATGTTGAATACGGCCAAAATTGTAGTATTTCAAATATATGTCAATATATTTGGGAAGAATATTTTAAAAATATGCTTCAAATATACAGGTGTCATACATCCAGGACAGGTTACCATTCTCCAGTTCCACAGATCTCAGCCACCAGGGGGATCATGCACATATGTATACGTCAGGTTAGGAATCACCTTCAAAAAGGGGGGCTCGCAGGAACAAAACAAGCCCAAGAGAAGAAAGGCTCCAATGGTGTAGTAATTTTATTACTCAAAGTAAAAAGTGACATCAAAGGCAAATGAACTCACACTTACATTAAAAATCCAAGATGGCCGCCGGCCGTCCATAGGGGCCGTTCGGTGTGTTAGCAATGGTTAGGGGCACCTCCCTCCCTGGTTAATGCAATATATATCCATTTTTCACAGCCACAGGAATCACGGATGTTTACACTATATGGTTTCATTGACTTTACCACAATTGTCACTTGATGCACCTTTCCAGGATTTTCACATGAGACTGTTCTGTATGCTGTTCAGCATTGCCAAACGCCATTGAAATTTTGCTTTATGGGTTTATATTATTATCACGGTCATTTGTGATTATATATTGTCTTTATAGCGCTGCATACTTTATATTTATATACATTATTACTAGAGGTTTTTCCTCTCTATGCTGGCAGCTATTTAAACTTCACCATTTAGCCAGCACTCATATATTTTTTGTTTTGCAATTACATATATATATATATATATATATATAGTCCCTAATCCTCAAGGAGCATACAATCTAAGGTCCCTAATCCTCAAGGAGCATACAATCTAAGGTCCCTAACTCTCAAGGGCATACAATCTAAGGTCCCTAGCCCTCAACGGGTGTACAATCTAAGGTCCCTAACCCTCAAGGGGCATACAATCTAAGGTCCCTAACCCTCAAGGGGTGTACAATCTAAGGTCCCTAACCCTCAAGGGGTGTACAATCTAAGGTCCCTAACCCTCAAGGGGCATACAATCTAAGGTCCCTAACCCTCAAGGGGTGTACAATCTAAGGTTGCTAACCCTCAAGGGGCGTATAATCTAAGGTCCCTAACCCTCAAGGGACGTACAAGCTAAGGTCCCTAACCCTCAAGGGGTGTACAATCTAAGGTCCCTAACTATCAAGGGGTGTACAATCTAAGGTCCCTAACCCTCATGGGGCGTACAATCTAAGGTCCCTAACTATCAAGGGTTTTACAATCTAAGGTCCCTAACCCTCAAGGGGTGTACAATCTAAGGTCCCTAACCCTCAAGGGGAGTACAATCTAAGGTCCCTAACCCACAAGGGGTGTACAATCTAAGGTCCCTAACCCTCAAGGGGTGTACAATCTAAGGTCCCTAACCCTCAACGGGTGAATGGGCGTACAATCTAAGGTCCCTAACCCTCAAGCGGTGTACAATCTAAGGTCCCTAACCCTCAACAGGTGTACAGTCTAAGGTTGCTAACCCTCAAGGGGCGTACAATCTAAGGTCCCTAACAGGTGCGGACTGACAACTCATGGGGCCCCCGGGCAATAGGGGATCATGGGGCCCCTGTGCCCTTGCCCAAACTCAAAAAAGCCTATGAAAAAGGTACCAGGGCATCTCATGGGGCCCCCTACTGACCCCGGGCCCTCGGGCAGTGTCCGAGTTTCCAAATGGTCAGTCCACTCCTGGTCCCTAACCATCAAGGGACATACAAGCTAAGGTCCCTAACCCTCAAGGAACGTACAATCTAAGGTCCCTAACCCTCAAGGGGCATTAAATCTAAGGTCCCTAACCCTCAAGGAGCATACAATCTAAGGTCCCTAACCCTCAAGGGGCATACAATCTAAGGTCCCTAACCCTCAAGGGACATACAAGCTAAGGTCCCCAACCCTCAAGAGGCATACAATCTAAGGTCCCTAACCCTCAAGGGGTGTGCAATCTAAGGTCCCTAACCCTCAAGGGTTGTACAATCTAAGGTCCCTAACTCACATTCATACATACACATACTAGGGTCAATTTAGACAGGAGCCAATTAACCTCCCAGCATGTCTTTGGAGTGTGGGAGGAAACCGGAGTACCCAGAGGAAACCCACGCAGGCACAGGGAGAACATGCGAACTCCAGACAGGTGGTGCCATGGTTGGGATTTGAACCAACGACCCGAGTACTGCCAGGTGGAAGTGCTAACTATTTAGCCATTGTGCTGCCCAGTGATCCCTGTAGCAATTAGAAAAATGGCTGTAAACTGTCCCGACTGCGGCTCTGATTTCGTTGAGGCAGCCCAGGACAAGAGCCTGGTGGGACAGCTCACTAGATTTCCTGACTGTCCCGGGAAATCACTTCCAGCGCAGGCTAAAGGGCGTCTGCTATGGGCCCCACAACAATGACTGGGCCCCTTTTACTCCACGTTAAACACAGCCCTGTGCTTATTGCATGTAGCCAATGCTACTACAGTATAGTACAGTCACACAACAGGCACATCAGTTAGTAATGGAAATAGTTCATTTTGGCCAGCTTGGCCCAAACAATCATTTTTAAAGTGGAACTTTATGTAAAATCTAAAGAAGAGCGAACAGTCAGGATTTTTTTTTTATTTATAAATGTTTTTTATTGAAAGGCAGACTACAAAAACCGCACATCATCATGAGGTAGAATGCACAATAAGAAAAAGGCACATAGGTAATTTACAGTAATATAAAAACAATCATTAAAAAAATAAAGATCAAGTACATGAAAGAGGTAGGCAGCAATATAGGCAGAATAACCGCATAACTAACGAGGAATCCATACAAATCAGCATATGATAGACATGATATGATAGACATTCAATCCAACATCAAGTGTCGATGTGTTTACCAACCATCCCATTTTCTGTTGAATAAATGCATCCTATCCAATAATGTATACTGAATACGTTCCATGAGCATGACCATATCGACTCTCCGCAAAACAAAGGCCAAAGGGACTACCGGTGACTTCCAATAAAGGGCAATGGCCCATATGGTGGAAACGCAAATAGTGTGAATTGGCCTCATTAGGTTGGTTGGAACCCTGGAAATGGATGCACCCAGTAAGCAATTTTGCAGTGACAAATTCACCGGAGAACCCGCCAAGCAGGGGCGCACTGACAACTCATGGAGCCCCTAGGCAATAGGGGATCATGGGGCCCCTGTGTCCTCGCTCACACCCAAAAAAACCTATGAAAAAGCCAATGAAAGGTGCCAGGGGCATCTCATGGGGCTCTCTACTGACCCCGGGAACTCGGGCAGTGCCCGAGTTTCCAAATGGTCAGTCCGCCCCTGGAATAGAATATTTACAAAAATGTGAGGGGTGTACTCACTTCTGTGAGATATTGTATATACACTAGACCAGCCTTTTTCAACCAGGATGCCCAGGCACCCTGGGGGGCCTTAAGGTTTCTTCAGGGGTGCCTTGGCAAAATGTCTAAAAATTGCCCAAAACTTGTACACAAGCCAGTGGGTGGAACAAGCCTGCCTTTTAGTTACACAAAGGCACCTGTTTTTTTTGGGCACCATTACGACCTTCTAGCTGCCAGCTTTCTGACAACCAATGACATCATCAGTTAATAAGGAGGATGTCAGCTGCCTGCACAGCATCCTAGTTTCATCCTCCCCTGCCCTTCTCCATCAGTGCTGGGGTCACATTAGCTCAGTGATGGAGAAAACCTGAGGGAGAGGAGAAACAATGGAATACTAGTCAGTATCGGTGTGCAAAAGTATATTTGCTTTAGAAGAATAAATCACCTCTAATGTTGGATGTCCTACATGTGTGGATGTTATGCGTTATATAAAACTATTAGATCAGTTTTTCACATTTTAGAATGGGGTGCCCTTTTAAGACGGACAGTCTTGAGCAGGGGCGGACTGACCATTTGGGAACTCGGGAACTGCCCGAGGGCCCAGGGTCAGTAGGGAGCCCCATGAGATGCCCCTGGTACCTTTCATAGGCTTTTTGGGTGTGGTTTGAGTGGGGATGAGGACACAGGGGCCCCATGATCCCATATTGCCCGGGGACCCATGAGTTGTCAGTCCGCCCCTGGTCTTGAGACACCCCATTTTAGAATGGGGTGCCTCAAGACTGTTAATAATTTTAAAGGGTGCCTTGGGACTATCCATAATTTTAAAGGGTGCCTTGACTGAAAAAAGGTTGAGAAACACTGCCCTAGACCATGGGGAGTCATATATGAAATTTTATTGCTCTTTTTATTGTTATTGGTTACACTCTTGCATTGAGTCTTGTGGAGTTAGATATTAATTTCCTTTGCACAAATAGCACTTTATAGATCTTAGCAGCATTTTGTAGTGGTGATATATATATACTGTATATATATACTATATATACAGTTGCAAGAAAAAGTATGTGAACCCCTTGGGATTACGTGGAGTTTTGCATGAATTGGGCATAAAATGTGCTCTGAACGTCATCTAAGTCACAACAATAGAAGAACACAGTCTGCTGAACATAATACTACACAAACATTAGATGTTGCCATGGTTTAATTGCACATAACATGTAAACATTCACAGTGCAGGGAGGAAAAAGTATGTGAGGCCCTAGCTTAATGACTTCTCCCAGAGCTAATTGGAGCCAGGAGTGAGCCAACCTTGACTCCAATCAGTGTGATGATATTGGATGTGTTGCTGACAGCTGTCCTGCCCTTAAAAAACACACACCTGTTTTGGGTTTACTGGTTTCAAGAAGCACTGTCTGATGTGAACCATGCCTCGCAGAAAAGAGCTCTCAAAAGACCTACGATCAAGAATTGTTGACTTGCATGAAGCTGGAAAGGGTTACAAAAGTATCTCCAAAAGCCTTGATGTTCATGTGTCCACAGTAAGACAGACTGTCTACAAATAGAGAAAGTTTAGCACTGTTGCTACTCTCCCTAGGCGTGGTCGTCCTGTAAAAATGACTGCAAGAGCACAGCGCAGAATGCTGCATGAGGTAAAGAAGAATCCCAGAGTGTCAGCTAAAGACCTACAGAAATCTCTGACACATGCTAACATTTTTGTTGACACATCTACAATAAGGAAAACATTAAACAAGAATGGAGTACATGGGAGGACACCACGGAGGAAGCCATTGCTGTCCAAAAAGAATATTGCAGCATGTTTGAAGTTTGCAAAAGAGCACCTGGATGTTCCACAGCACTACTGGCAAAATATACTGTGAACAGATGAAACCAAGATTGAGTTGTTTGGGAAGAACACACAACACTATGTGTGGAGAAAAAAAGGCCCAGCACACCAACATCAAAACCTCATCCCCACTGTAAAACATGGTGGAGGGAGCATCATGGTTTGGGGCTGCTTTGCTGCCTCAGGGCCTGGACAGATTGTTGTCATTGATGGGAAAATGAATTCCAGAGTTTATCAAGACATTTTGCAGGAAAACGTACGACCATCTGTCCGCCAACTGAAGCTCTGCAGAGGATGAGTGATGCAACAGGACAATGACCCAAAGCATACAAGTAATTCAACAAAACAATGGCTGCAACAGCACAGAATACGCTTTCTGGAGTGGCCCAGTCAGAGTCCTGACCTCAAACTGATTTAAATGCTGTGGCATGACCTTAAGAGAGCGATTCACACCAGACATCCCAAGAATATTGCTACACTGAAACAGTTTTGTGAAGAGGAGTGGTCCAAAATTACTCCAGATCGTTGTGCAGGTCTGATCTGCAACTACAGGAAACGTTTGGTTGAGATTATCGCTGCCAAAGGAGGGTCAACCAGTTATTAAGTCCAAAGATTCACATACTTTTTCCTCCCTGCACTGTGAATGTTTACGTGTAATGTGCAATTAAACCATGGCAACATCTAATGTTTGTGTAGTATTATGTTCAGCAGACTGTGTTCTTCTATTGTTGTGACTTAGATGACGTTCAGAGCACATTTTATGCCCAATTCATGCAAAACTCCACGTAATCCCAAGGGGTTCACATACTTTTTCTTGCAACTATATATATATACAGTTGCAAGAAAAAGTATGTGAACCCCTTGGGATTACGTGGAGTTTTGCATGAATTGGGCATAAAATGTGCTCTGAACGTCATCTAAGTCACAACAATAGAAGAACACTGTCTGCTGAACATAATACTACACAAACATTAGATGTTGCCATGGTTTAATTGCACATTACATGTAAACATTCACAGTGCAGGGAGGAAAAAGTATGTGAACCTTTGGACTTAATAACTGGTTGACCCTCCTTTGGCAGCAATAACCTCAACCAAACGTTTCCTGTAGTTGCAGATCAGACCTGCACAACGATCTGGAGTAATTTTGGACCACTCCTCTTCACAAAACTGTTTCAGTGTAGCAATATTCTTGGGATGTCTGGTGTGAATCGCTCTCTTAAGGTCATGCCACAGCATTTCAATCGGGTTGAGGTCAGGACTCTGACTGGGCCACTCCAGAAGGCGTATTCTGTGCTGTTGCAGCCATTGGTTTGTTGAATTACTTGTATGCTTTGGGTCATTGTCCTGTTGCCTCACCCATCCTCTGCAGAGCTTCAGTTGGCGGACAGATGGTCGTACGTTTTCCTGCAAAATGTCTTGATAAACTCTGGAATTCATTTTCCCATCAATGACAACAATCCATCCAGGCCCTGAGGCAGCAAAGCAGCCCCAAACCATGATGCTCCCTCCGCCATGTTTTACAGTGGGGATGAGGTTTTGATGTTGGTGTGCTGTGCCTTTTTTTCTCCACACATAGTGTTGTGTGTTCTTCCCAAACAACTCAATCTTGGTTTCATCTGTCCACAGTATATTTTGCCAGTAGTGCTGTGGAACATCCAGGTGCTCTTTTGCATACTTCAAACGTACTGCAATATTCTTTTTGGACAGCAATGGCTTCCTCCGTGGTGTCCTCCCATGTACTCCATTCTTGTTTAATGTTTTCCTTATTGTAGATGTGTCAACAAAAATGTTAGTATGTGCCAGAGATTTCTGTAGGTCTTTAGCTGACACTCTGGGATTCTTCTTTACCTCATGCAGCATTCTGCGCTGTGCTCTTGCAGTCATTTTTACAGGACGACCACGCCTAGGGAGAGTAGCAACAGTGCTAAACTTTCTCCATTTGTAGACAGTCTGCCTTACCGTGGACACATGAACATCAAGGCTTTTGGAGATACTTTTGTAACCCTTTCCAGCTTCATGCAAGTCAACAATTCTTGATCGTAGGTCTTCTGATAGCTCTTTTCTGCGAGGCATGGTTCATATCAGACAGTGCTTCTTGAAACCAGTAAACCCAAAACAGGTGTGTGTTTTTTAAGGGCAGGACAGCTGTCAGCAACACATCCAATATCATCACACTGATTGGAGTCAAAGTTGGCTCACTCCTGGCTCCAATTATCTCTGGGAGAAGTCATTAAGCTAGGGCTTCACATACTTTTTCCTCCCTGCACTGTGAATGTTTACATGTTATGTGCAATTAAACCATGGCAACATCTAATATTTGTGTAGTATTATGTTCAGCAGACTGTGTTCTTCTATTGTTGTGACTTAGATGACGTTCAGAGCACATTTTATGCCCAATTCATGCAAAACTCCACGTAATCCCAAGGGGTTCACATACTTTTTCTTGCAACTGTATATATATTTGGATGAATGCAGCCCCATTCATTTTATAGTATTTTAAGCTGATTATTAAGGTTTTAGATTGCAGAAGGAGATAAAAGAACTTCTAACACATTGATATAGGTTTTGGAAGAACATTCAAACACCATAAAAATTGTCCCCACATGCAAAAGAACCTAGAGTGATAATATGCATGAAACAGAAATATGTTTTATGCACATTTTGGCCTTGATTTTTTCTATTTATTCCTAAAGCTAAAACTCATTAATGATCTACTAACAGCTAAAACCAATGGCCACTACTCCGTACTCTTACTACTTGACCTCTCTGCGGCTTTTGATATGGTTGACCATCTCCTCCTCCTCAAAAAACTCCACTCTCTTGGTCTCAGAAACTCTGCTCTCTCTTGCCCCTCCCTCCTACCTATCGCAGCGCTCATTCAGTGTTACCTATAACGCAGCCTCCTCCTCTTCACTCCCTCTTTCTGTAGGGGTTCCTCAAGGTTCTCTCCTTGGACCCCTTCTCTTCTCTATCTACACCTCCTCCCTTGGTCACTTGATAAACTCCCATGGCTTTAAGTACCATCTCTATGCTGATGACACACAAATCTATCTTTCTACGCCTCACCTCACCCCTTCAGTCTCCTCCTCACCCCTTCAGTCTCCTCCTCACCTCACCCCTTCATTCTCCTCTCGCATTACTAACCTACTAAGTGACATATCGGCATGGCTGTCACTTCACTTCCTCAAACTCAATCTTTCCAAAACTGAGCTCTTAGTATTCCCCCCAGCCCGTGCTCCCCCCCTGACTTCTCCATCAAGATCAATAACCCAATTATCAGTCCCTCCCCTCATGCCAGGGTACTAGGTGTAATCCTAGACTCCCATCTGTCCTTTCAGTCACAAATCCATTCACTGTCCAAATCTTGTAGACTTCAACTCTGCAACATCTCCAAGATACGGCCGTTCCTAACCTCGGAAACCACTAAGCAACTTATTCACTCCCTTGTTATATCTCGCCTTGACTATTGTAACTCCCTCCTCATTGGCCGACCTCATCGCAGGCTATCCCCTCTTCAGTCTATCATGAATGCTGCTGCCAGACTCATCCACCTTACTAACCGTTCTGTATCTGCCACCCCTCTCTGCCAATCCCTCCACTGGCCTCCACTCAGTGTCCTCCACCCCTCTCTGCCAATCCTTCCACTGGCCTCCACTCAGTGTCCTCCACCCCTCTCTGCCAATCCCTCCACTGGCTTCCACTCAGTGTCCTCCACCCCTCTCTGCCAATCCCTCCACTGGCTTCCCATTGCCCAACGGATAAAATTCAAAACATTAACAATAACATATAAAGCCATTTATAACTCCGCCCCAAATTACATCACCGATCTTGTCTCCAAGTATCACCCAAACCGTCCTCTCCACTCCTCGCAAGACCTCCTGCTCTCTAGCTCCCTTGTCTCCTCCTCCCATGCTCATCTCTAGGACTTTTCCAGAGCTTCCCCCATCCTCTGGGACTCTCTACCCCAATTTATCAGACTATCGCCTACTCTGCTCACTTTTAGGCGATCTCTAAAAACCTATCTCTTCAAGGAAGCCTATCCTGCCCTCAGCTAATAATGGAATCTTCTACTCTTCCAACCAGTCCATCCCCCACAGTTACTACCTTTTGTACCACTAGCCCCTCCCTCCTAGATTGTAAGCTCCCAGGATCAGGGCCCTCCTATCCCTCTTGTATTGAACTGTATTGTTGCTGTATTGTCTCCCGTTATATTGTAAAGCGCTGAGCAAACTGTTATATAAATCCTGTATAATAATAATAATAAAATAATAATAAAGCTGCTTCTTAAAATCGCTATTCCTTTATGTATATGTATCTTATTTCTTTATGTGCCAATAAACAATGATAATGCCCCAAATTACAATCGACCCAGCCAACACCAGTCGTATAATATTTTGGAGGGTATAATCCTGGGGAGTTTCCCCTTCTGGATTTCTGCCTTCTTCTGTTGGAATGTTTGGGGTGGTATAATCCTGGGGAGTTTCCCCTTCTGGATTTCTGCCTTCTTCTGTTGGAATGTTTGGGGTGGTATAACTCTGGGGAGTTTCCCCTTCTGGATTTATATCTTCTTTTGGAATGTTTGGGGTGGTATATCTCTGTGGAATTTCCCCTTCTGGATTTTTATCTTCTTCTTTTGGTTTGTTTGGTTCTGTATAATTCCGGGGAGTTTTCCCTTCTGGATTTCTTCCATCTTCTTCTGATTTTCTCCCTATAAAAATATAAATGTGAGATATTTATTTAACAATTTATATTTGTATGTATCTTCACTCCCAAAGAGCTTACAATGTAATGCCACATTATAGTCATGTGTGAACTAAAATTTTAGTTGGGAAAAGGAAAGGTGGACTTTTCAGGTGCCAGAACCAGGGGCGGACTGAAAACTCATGGGGCCCCCGGGCAATAGGGGATCATGGGGCCCCTGTGTCCCTGCCCAAACTCAAAAAAGCCTATGAAAAAGGTACCAGGGGCATCTCATGGGGCCCACTACTGACCCCGGGCCCTCAGGCAGTGCCCGAGTTTCCAAATGGTCAGTCCGCCCCTGGCCAGAACACATTTGAAATAAAATACAAAAGTTTATTACAATACTCAAAATTTAAAAACAAGTAAACTTTTTTTTTTTGTACAAAATACATTGAAAATTAGCGTCTCCCTTAACCACTTGCCCTCCAGAGGATTTACCCCCCTCCAGGCCATTTTTTGCGTTACGGTGCTGCATTACTTTAACTGACAATTGCACCCAGATGAAATTTACGTCCTTTTTTTTCCCACGGATTGAGCTTTCTTTTGGTGGTATTTGATCGCCTGTGTGTTTTTTTATTTTTTTTGCGCTATATGCAAAAAAAGAGCGACAGTTTTGAGAAAAAAATTTTTGAGAAAAAAAAATATTTTGGCCTTTTGCTATTAAACATGTCCAGTAAAAAAATAAAATTTTGTCATAAATTTTGGCCAAAATGTCTTTGCTAAAAAAAATCCCAATACGTGTAAATTAATTGGTTTACATGAAGTTATAGCATTTACAAATTGCTGTATAGATACTGGTATTTTTCTTGTTTTCCCTACTGGCGGCGATCAGCGACTTCTAGCAGAACTGCGTTGGTCATTCAGATACTGGGGGGGAACTAACTTGGTGTCACTGACATCCCCAGTGACACCAGTACAGTAATTAGTGCTAAAAAACAGCACTGACACTGTACTAATCACACTGGGCAGGAAGGGGTTAATGTGAGGGGGCAATCAAAGGGTTAACTGTGTGCTGGGAATGTTTTACTAGGGGGCGGGGGGGGGTTTGCTTTACTGTAAGCACACTGATCGGGATGGTTGTGCTGTGCACAGCCATCCCAAGCAGTGTGCCCGAGCTGACAGGGGGAAAGACTATAAACAAAACAGTCTTCCTCCCCGTCGGTGATTGTCGGTAATAACCCGGCTCTGGCTGGTAATCACCGGCAGGGACCCGGTTATTGACATCAGAGGCCAGGCGCACGCCCCCTATCCAGAAATGCTAAATCACGTATATATACAGTTGCAAGAAAAAGTATGTGAACCCCTTGGGATTACGTGGAGTTTTGCATGAATTGGGCATAAAATGTGCTCTGAACGTCATCTAAGTCACAACAATAGAAGAACACTGTCTGCTGAACATAATACTACACAAACATTAGATGTTGCCATGGTTTAATTGCACATTACATGTAAACATTCACAGTGCAGGGAGGAAAAAGTATGTGAACCTTTGGACTTAATAACTGGTTGACCCTCCTTTGGCAGCAATAACCTCAACCAAACGTTTCCTGTAGTTGCAGATCAGACCTGCACAACGATCTGGAGTAATTTTGGACCACTCCTCTTCACAAAACTGTTTCAGTGTAGCAATATTCTTGGGATGTCTGGTGTGAATCGCTCTCTTAACGTCATGCCACAGCATTTCAATCGGGTTGAGGTCAGGACTCTGACTGGGCCACTCCAGAAGGCGTATTCTGTGCTGTTGCAGCCATTGTTTTGTTGAATGACTTGTATGCTTTGGGTCATTGTCCTGTTGCATCACCCATCCTCTGCGGAGCTTCAGTTGGCGGACAGATGGTCGTACATTTTCCTGCAAAATGTCTTGATAAACTCTGGAATTCATTTTCCCATCAATGACAACAATCCGTACAGGCCCTGAGGCAGAAAAGCAGCCCCAAACCATGATGCTCCCTCCGCCATGTTTTACAGTGGGGATGAGGTTTTGATGTTGGTGTGCTGTGCCTTTTTTTCTCCACACATAGTGTTGTGTGTTCTTCCCAAACAACTCAATCTTGGTTTCATCTGTCCACAGTATATTTTGCCAGTAGTGCTGTGGAACATCCAGGTGCTCTTTTGCATACTTCAAACGTACTGCAATATTCTTTTTGGACAGCAATGGCTTCCTCCGTGGTGTCCTCCCATGTACTCCATTCTTGTTTAATGTTTTCCTTATTGTAGATGTGTCAACAAAAATGTTAGTATGTGCCAGAGATTTCTGTAGGTCTTTAGCTGACACTCTGGGATTCTTCTTTACCTCATGCAGCATTCTGCGCTGTGCTCTTGCAGTCATTTTTACAGGACGACCACGCCTAGGGAGAGTAGCAACAGTGCTAAACTTTCTCCATTTGTAGACAGTCTGCCTTACCGTGGACACATGAACATCAAGGCTTTTGGAGATACTTTTGTAACCCTTTCCAGCTTCATGCAAGTCAACAATTCTTGATCGTAGGTCTTCTGATAGCTCTTTTCTGCGAGGCATGGTTCATATCAGACAGTGCTTCTTGAAACCAGTAAACCCAAAACAGGTGTGTGTTTTTTAAGGGCAGGACAGCTGTCAGCAACACATCCAATATCATCACACTGATTGGAGTCAAAGTTGGCTCACTCCTGGCTCCAATTATCTCTGGGAGAAGTCATTAAGCTAGGGCTTCACATACTTTTTCCTCCCTGCACTGTGAATGTTTACATGTTATGTGCAATTAAACCATGGCAACATCTAATATTTGTGTAGTATTATGTTCAGCAGACTGTGTTCTTCTATTGTTGTGACTTAGATGCCGTTCAGAGCACATTTTATGCCCAATTCATGCAAAACTCCACGTAATCCCAAGGGGTTCACATACTTTTTCTTGCAACTGTATATATATATATATACAGTCATGGCCGAAATTGTTGGCACCCTTGATATTTTTCCTGAAAATCAAGTATTTCACACAAAAAAGGTATTGCATTAACACATGTTTTGCTATACACATGTTTATTCCCTTTGTATGTATTGGAACAAATATAAAACAGAGGCAGAAAAGCAAATATGACATAATGTCACACAAAACCCCAAAAATGGGCTGGACAAAAGTATTGGCACCCTTAACTTAATATTTGGTTGCACACCCTTTGGAAAACATAACTGAAATCAGTCGCTTCCTATAACCATCAATAAGCTTCTGACACCTCTCACCCGGAATTTTGGACCACTCTTCCTTTGCAAACAGCTCCAGGTCTCTCTTATTGGAAGGACACCTTTTCCCAACAGCAATTTTAAGATCTCTCCACAGGTGTTCAATGGGATTTAGATCTGGGCTCATTGCTGGCCACTTCAGAACTCTCCAGCGCTTCTTTGCCATCCATTTCTGAGTGCTTTTTGACGTATGTTTGGGGTCATTGTCCTGCTGGAAGACCCAGGATCTTGGACGCAAACCCAGCTTTCTGACACTGGGCCCTACAGTGCGACCCAAAATCCTTTGGTAATCCTCAGATTTCATGATGCCTTGCACACAGTCAAGGCACCCAGTGCCAGAGGCAGCAAAACAACCCCAAAACATCATTGAACCTCCACCATATTTTACCGTAGGTACTGTGTTTTGTTCTTTGTAGGCCTCATTCCGTTTTCGGTAAACAGTAGAATGATGTGCTTTACCGAAAAGCTCTATCTTGGTCTCATCTGTCCACAAGACGTTTTCCCAGAAGGCTTTTGGCTTACTCAAGTACATTTTGGCAAACTGTAGTCTTGCTTTTTTATGTCTCTGTGTCAGCAGTGGGGTCCTCCTGGGTCTCCTGCCATAGCGTTTCATTTCATTTAAATGTCGACGGATAGTTCGCGCTGACACTGATGCTCCCTGAGCCTGCAGGACAGCTTGAATGTCTTTGGAACATGTTTGGGGCTGCTTATCCACCATCCGGACTATTCTGCGTTGCAATCTTTCATCAATTTTCCTCATCCGTCCACGACCAGGGAGATTAGCTACAGTGCCATGGGTTGCAAACTTCTTGATAATGTTGCGCACTGTGGACAAAGGCAAATCTAGTTCTCTGGAGATGGACTTGTAACCTTGAGATTGTTGATATTTTGCCACAATTTTGGTTCTCAGGTCCTCAGACAGTTCTCGTCTCCTCTTTCTGTTGTCCATGCTTAGTGTGGCACAGACAGACACACAATGCAAAGGTTAAGTGAACGTCTCTCCTTTTTATCTGCTTTCAGGTGTGATTTCTATATTGCCCACACCTGTTACTTGCCCCAGGTGAGTTTACAGGAGCATCACATGCTTGTAACATTCTTATTTATCCGCAGTTGTGAAAGGGTGCCAATACTTTTGTCCAGCCCATTTTTGGAGGTTTGTGTGACATTATGTCGAATTTGCTTTCTTTCCTCCCTTTTTTTGTTTTGTCCCAATACACACAAAGGGAATAAACATGTGTATAGCAAAACATGTGTTAATGCAATACGTTTCGTGAGAAATACATGATTTCCTGGAGAAATATCAAGGGTGCCAACAATTTCGGCCATGACTGTATATATACGTGATTTTGAGCACCTGTGCCGCCATGTAGAAACCATCGCCCCCCCCTTAATGTAAAAGGTAAACAATTGATGATAAGTCAGGTGACTTCCAAAGTTTGCCTGGGGTATCTTCATTGTGGGCAAGGGCGGACTGACCATTTGAGCACTCGGGTATTGCCCGGGGGCCCAGGGTCAGTAGGGGGCCCCATGAGATGTCCCTGGTACTTTTTATAGGCTTTTTTGGCTGTGGTTTGAGTGTGGACAAGGACACAGGGGTCCCATGATCCCCTATTGCCCGGGGGCCCCATGAGTTGTCAGTCCACCTCTGATTGTGGATGAGGTGTCTGAATGTGGTTTGTGGGAATTCCTGCTTCATCAGGAGGTAAGGGAAGTGCAGTTAAAACATAATATTGGAAGTATTCCCAAATTTTATGTTGAAGCAACCTTGGTGGACTGGTCACTATGGAGGTTCTTTTGTGGCATTCATGACATGGTTCTGGGTGACTTTACATTAATATGGCCCTTTGAATTCCAGCAATGGATAGATGTTTTCACTGCCCTGCTGGCTTCTTCAGAAGGTGTGGGCAGTCCAATTAAAACAGACCGTCAGCAAGTCCACAACTGAAACTGGAGGGCATGGTAGCCAAGACAGGTTGTATCTTCCCCTAGATGCAAATGGAGAAACAGAAAAAGGGCGCACCGACCTAGTGCATTATCGTTTAAAATATTTATTGAAGAAACAAAGTAAGTCAGTTGGCTCTGAGGAAGAGGTTGTGTCCTCGAAACGCGTTAGACAATTGGTCATCCAGGGCTCCATCGTATGGACTCAGATGTTGTTTGGATCATACATCTTGTTCAGTTTGACATGCCTGTGTTATTATGTCTATTGTAAGTATATTTATTTTGTTTCTTCAATAAATATTTTAAACGATAATGCACTAGGTCGGTGCACCCTTCTCCTATTTCTCCATTTGCATCTTGTGTATTTGGACCACCCCGGTCTGTTGAGGGCAGCAAGCAGTGCATATTCCAGAAAATTCCAGAACATTCCTATTGGGTCTACTGAGTCCTTTCCTAGCGCAGGAGAAAATTGTTTGTTGTGTTGTATCTTCCCCTAGGGCGGGTGTCGGCAACCCGCGGCTCCAGAGCCGCATGCGGCTCTTTTTCATCTTTGCTGCGGCTCCGGAGCACACTGCCCACCAGGTGGTCGGCAAGCTGCAGATCGCGAGCCACATGCGGCTCTTCTGTGTGCCGGGCGCCCGCTCCCCTCCCTCCTCAAAAATCCGGCCCACGGAGCGTGGAACATTGGCTGTCAGGATGTAGGTGGGGCAGCCAGGATGTAGGCGGGGCAGAGTGACGAACTCCTCTCTCAGTCCGCCCTGAAGACCAGAACGGCGCGGGAACACAGCCAGAGGAACGCGCGGAGCAAAGGTAAGTGAATTGAGACAATATGGGGGATGAATTACTATGTGGGGGATGAATTACTGTGTGGGGGATGAATTACTATGTGGGGGATGAATTACTATGTGGGGGATGAATTACTATGGGGGATGAATTACTATGGGGAATGAATTACTATGTGGGGGATGAATTACTATGGGGGAAGAATTACTATATGGGGTGTAGCGGTACCCCCGAAGGGGCTGCTTAAGTTTGTTCACTCCGCCACTCTTCCTTTCAACCCCAAGAACTGTCTCAGCCCACACTGGCACACCTGGCAATAGTGTAAGTGCAAGGACCAATGAAGAGCACACACTTTATAATAAAACACAGAGATCAGCTTTACTGTAGACCTCTATGGGAAATAATAAACATTAACAACAGGTATATGTTAGGAGAATCAAGAGAACAACAAATACTGTGACGGAAAGCAATATAACTCACTTTTACACTCGGGCTGCTTTCAGGGGATTCCAACCATGAATAACCCCAAGAGCAGAGACAAACACTTAAATGGCAACCCCAAAGTGGATTTAACTCCTCTTCATAAATTTAGCCCCATGATGTCCAAGCAGAAGGAGAGCAGAAGAATGACTCTCTGTTGTGTCAGACTTCTCCCTTCTAACCCCCGACACCATGACCCCAATAGGAAAACACTGTACCCAACTGATGTTTAATAGCTATTCCCTCACACACCATGCAATATAGAGGCCTGACTACGCATGCGCGTGCTTGTATGGCACCAGTAACTTTAGTCTCTTTGTAACTGGATGAATGTTGGGATCTTCAGCTAGCCACTTTCGTTGGTGCACTTAAACTCCTTAAACACTTAAAGTGTAATTGTAATCCTGTGGCAGTATTTGTATAGCAAAGTGAACACGGTGTCTGTTCAGCAGGGCCATCTACACAACCCAGTGCCTGGTGAATATGAGCAAGGTATGATGTCTCTGTATGTGTGCAATGTTCCTGTCATCTGACAGTGGGAGAAATCCCTCTCACCAGATCCTGTGACAAAGGCCCAAACGATCGTCTTGGAAATGACAGGTTCCTCTGGTCACCTCACGATGAGCACTTCACACTGTCAGCGTAGGCACTGTACTGTAGACCACTTCTCTCAGTTTGGATGTTCCTTTGTCTGATGCAGATCACCAAACATGCAGTGCACTGCCCATCAGCACTTCTTTGCCAGGTCCAATCTCTCTCCTGCCACATGCAATCTCCCTCTCCCTCAGGAGAAAACCCAAGATGGCCCCTTCACTCTGCTCTCTCTAAGCATGATGGCTTTCGTGGTTCTTTTTTAATTCTATCTCCATATTAGCCTATAAGGCCGTTTCTGTTCAAAACTCCATCGTCCACAATGCTTTGCAGCTGCACTTCCTGCTTGAAAGAGCCCTTGTCATTGGCTCCTTTAATGGCTCTCATAATTGGCTCTCTCTCTCTTACAGTCTGAGAGGAGAAAGGGGGGGCTGAAATCCCTCACTGCTTTGTCTGTGTCAGGGCAAGTGTCAGGTTACACAGGAGAGGCCAGTCAGCAGATCACAGCCATGAAACAGGATTAATCTCTCCTGCTACACACTCCCCCCACCAAAGAACCTTTGGTCCTCCAAAGGCAGTAACAATCCTTGACCTGGTACATGCTTGATATATACACGTGGAGAAAACAAATTAGTACACACAGGAAATTAAATTATTCACACTTGCATAGGAATCTGGCAGAGGAACCTCCCACCATGTAGCAAAGTGAGGGTTGTCCTGCCCATAGGCCACACTAATGGGAATGGCCCAACCAGATGTGCCAGGGGGTGAGTTGGGGCTGTTCTCTACCGAAACTGCTGTAGGAGAACCAGGCGTCACGAGATTCCTTCTAGAAGCATGTACTACTTCCTCAGAGTTTTCACCCAACACATCATATGTCAGTCTTTTTGGGGGTTGAATAACTCTACGCTCTCTCTGTTCTCTGGGCTCTAGCAATGGTTCTGGCGTTGCTTCCGATGTTGGTTTTGACACTACTGACTCATCAACCCTTGCTTCTTGCTCGACGCATTCTGTCTCTCCCAGTTCAGCTTCCTCCTCGTCTTCTCCCTCAGCAACAATGGACCCAGAGTCTTCAGGTTCTAACTCGGGTAGAGAAGGCTCAGGCTCTTGCAAATCTTCTGTATGTTGAGCCTGAGGTACAAATTCAGGAGCCTCTGGCCTAAGAGGAACTACGTCAGTCACTCCAGTGGAACAAGGAGTGGTGGGTTCGGAAATGTCAGATGGCCACAGCAAATCTGTCCCTACCTCCTCACTCTCACTGTCCTCTTCATTTACAGGAGGTGGTGTGGGTTGAGACCTGGTCACAGGTCTAGTTCTCTGAGAAGTTGAGGGGGTAGACTGTGGATCAGATTGTGATGGTAGACGGACTGCATCTGACAAAGGCAAAAGGTGGTTGCGGTGCCAGGTTTTGAGTGGGCCAACACCCTTTTCCGGTCGAATCTGGTAAACTGGCAATCCAGGCAATTGTTTGCAGATGACATAGGGCTCTGATCGCCACCTATCCGCCAGCTTGTGTTTTCCAGGGATGCCCAGATTTCTCAGTAAGACTCTGTCTCCAGATTGTAAGTCCTGTACTCGCACTCTGAGATCAAAGTTCTCTTTGTTTCTCTGTCCCCTGGCATCTGAGGTGGCTTGAGCCTTCTCATAAGCAATCTTCAGGCTTTTCCTTAAGCGGTCCACATATCCTCTATGGGAAGCTGCAGAGATATGGTCTACAGAGGTTCCAAAAGCCAAGTCTACTGGCAGTCGAGCTTCCCGGCCGAACATCAGCCGGTAAGGAGAGTATCCTGTAGCGTCGTTGGCAGTGCTATTGTAGGCATGTACGATGGCTGCTACATGCTTACTCCAGTGTTGCTTTTGCACTGAAGTCAAAGTCCCGAGCATATTCAGGAGGGTACGATTGAATCTCTCTGGCTGAGGATCTCCCTGAGGATGGTATGGAGTAGTCCTCGACTTTTGGATGCCTAGTAGACTCAAGAGTCTCTTGATGAGATTGCTCTCGAAATCTCTCCCTTGGTCTGAGTGGATACGTTGTGGTAGTCCGTAATGCACAAAGAACCTTTCTACTAAAATCTTTGCCACAGTTGATGCTAACTGATCTCTAGCAGGAAAAGCCTGGGCATACCTGGTAAAATGGTCAGTCACTACCAGGATATTTCCCTGTCCACTCTGATCCGACTCCAGGCACAGGAAGTCAATGCACACCAACTCCATGGGTCCCTGACTTTGAAGGTGGCCCATTGGGGCAGCTCGTTGAGGCAGAGTCTTCCTCTGAATACATCGGATGCAGGAGTGACAGTA
Organism: Staurois parvus; assembly: GCF_062004578.1. NCBI lineage: Eukaryota > Metazoa > Chordata > Amphibia > Anura > Ranidae > Staurois > Staurois parvus. Next base: position 47,093 of record NW_028318998.1, read on the forward strand.
ACTTTCAACTTCTGTCCGCATGCAGGGCCAGTAGAAGCGGTCTCTTACCAAACAAAAGGTTCTTTCTGGTCCCAGATGGCCATGGTCATCATGGAGAGCAGTCAGCACCATTTCTCTGTGTTTTGCGGGCAAAAATAGCTGCCATTTCTCTTCAGGATCATCAGAGGGGCCCCTTCGGTAGACCACTCCGTGGCGTAACTGTAGCCGATCCCACTCATGATGTAGCCGCCGGGCCTCCCTTGACGATGTAAGAAGCAAATCAGGGCTTTTGCTTTCTAAAGCCTTCAATACTAGGCCGCAGAGGGGGTCTTCCAACTGATCTCTTCGCAGATCCTTCCTGGAAAGCTTGGGCAGGCCTTCACCCCCAACCTGGGTGACGTTGCAATAACACCTGGGAACGCCAGATGCCGAAATCCCAATGTCTTCTGCCCTGGACCCACCTCTTGTTCGGTGTTCCACTCCTTGGCATAAGGCTCGTACCCCTTCAGAGGGCACCTGAGTCCACTCTTCTGGGGAATCCTTGGAACAGTGAGGTCTTCGGGATAAGGCATCTGCATCCCTATTCCCAATCCCTGGCCGATAACTGAGGCTGAAAGTGAACTCCGATAAGGCAGCTAACCACCTGTGGCCAGTAGCATCCAGCTTAGCTGTAGTGAGAATGTATGTGAGGGGGTTATTATCTGTTTTTATCACGAATTCTGCTCCATATAGGTAATCTCGAAGTTTGTCCACTACTGCCCACTTCAAGGCCAAGAATTCAAGCTTGTGGGTGGGGTAGTTCTTCTCAGCGGACGCCAAACCCCGACTCACATAGGCGACAGGTCGCAAGCATCCATTCTGTTCTTGATAGAGGACTCCCCCTAACCCATCTCTACTTGCATCCACATGCAATTCGTACGGCTTGGCTGGGTCTGCATAGGCCAGGATTGGAGCGGTGGTTAGACTCTTTTTCAGCCGTTCAAAGGCCTCTTCACACTGGGTTGTCCATTGTCCTTGAATAGATTCCCTAGGCCTCCTGGGTCCCACTGCTGGCTTCGCAGGTCTAGAAAGATCTGCATCATCATTGTCTTCTTCATTTCTGAGCAGTTCATTGAGTGGACAGGCTATCCGAGCGAAGCCCTGGACGAATCTGCGATAATAGGAGCAAAACCCCAGGAAAGATCTGAGCTCTGTGACATTTGTGGGCCTTGGCCACGAAGTAACAGCTTCCAGCTTCTTGGGGTCAGTGGCCACTCCATCGGCAGATACGATATGACCCAGGTAATTGACCGAGGGTTGGTAAAACTGGCACTTCTCCAAAGACAACTTCAGTCCCTCATCATGAAGTCTCTTGAGTACCTTCTCCAATCTCTCCTCATGTTCCTCTAGGGTCTTCCCGAACACAATGATGTCGTCCAAGTATACCAGTACTTCAATTAAATTCATGTCGCCCACCGTCTTCTCCATCAGCCTTTGAAAGGTGGCTGGAGAGTTGCACAAACCTTGAGGCATCCGGTCAAATTCAAAGAACCCTATTGGGGTTATGAACGCGGTCTTTTCTCGGTCTTCTGGGTGCATGGGGATCTGGTAATACCCATTCTTCAGGTCCAGCACACTGAACCACTTTGCCCCTGATAGGCTTTGCAAAGCATCCTCTATCCTGGGGGTGGTATACTGATCAGGAACAGTTCTTCGGTTTAGCGTCCGGTAGTCGATGCACAATCTTAAAGATCCGTTCTTCTTCCGGACCACCACTATCGGAGAGGCGTATGGGCTTCGGGACTCTCTGATGATGCCTGTCCTCTTCAACTCTGCCAATTGCTCACGCAGGTCTTCCAAATCTCCCAATGGAACTCGTCGAACCCTTTCCCTGAATGGAGCGTCTTCTCGAAGCCGGATCCGATGATGGGCACTCTCTGCACACCCCACATCGAACTCACTTCTGGAGAATGCAGCCCGCCACCCTAGGAGTTGATTCTTCGCTCTCTCTCTCCATTCCGGGGAAAGGGGGGTGTTCCTTGGGTAAAACGCATCAACAGGGATTTCTTTCTCTCTTCCGTCCCCTAGCTCAGTGGGCAAGATTGGAGTTGCAGGATCCACATGTCCTAACAGCACCCGAGCTGGGATTTTCACTGGGGCAGCAGTTGGGTTATGAACACTGACCGAAACCTTTCCGTGGCTCCTCCGTAGCGCTTTTGTTGACACTACCTCCGGGAGGATCTCCACTCCTGTGTTCTCTTCACAGCCACCAGCCTCAAGGACAATGAAGGGGTCTGGCTGCTTCCAGGTCAATTTGACTGATGCCTGTAAACACGCCACCTCTCCGGGTTGTAGCACCTTCTCATGTTGATCCAGGCGCCATATCTTCCCTATTCTTTCTGCTGGGGTTCTCCTTTCTTGTACCAGGCGCTGATATGCTTGCCTCAGCATGGGATGTACAGAAGGGGGTTGATCATTGGGCTCTTCGACCAATGGCGCCAACAGCCTTCTGACAAGATTGGTGTTGGTCCCTATGATTAGGGGACTCCTATTGGCCCCAGGCGGCCGGGGACAGATGATGGCTAAGGCTTCGAAAGTCTCAGCCTTCCCTGTCATGGAAGGATCAAAAGTTAGTCTGACCGATAGGTAACCATCATAGGGAAACTTCTGGGTTCCTATGCCCCATATTTCCAGATCTTCCAGCTTCTGCAAGGGCAAATGCTTCAGATGCTTGTCATAGAAATCTCGATACAGAAGGGTTACTTGGGCTCCGGTATCCAGAAGAGCCCTGGTATAAATCCCTTCTACCTGAATCGGGACGACAGGGGAGGGTCCCACTAAATTCTCAGGGAGTGGTGAACAGGTAGCCGTCTTCTTCTGTTCTGCAGTTCTTATCCTTACTCCCCTCCTGGGGGAGTTTTGACTCGGCCTAAGCCGTGGTTGACTCCCAGGTTTGAGGTGTGCACTGACTCCCTGAGGTGAAGTGGCATCTTCCCTAGGCTGTTTGTAAGGGATGGTGGGGTCCTTCTGGATAGGACCAGATTTTCTCCTCGCCCCCCTTTTACTTGGTTGAGTGGAGCTAGCTGTGGTGGTGGGGTCCCTGGGTTGCTCCTTCACCAGGGCCCTCTGAAGTTTTCCGCCGGTTTTTGGCGCTTAGCTTCAGGCTTCCTGGGGCTCGGACAGACTCTCCTGACATGTCCGGTCCCTCCACAATTAAAGCAGGTCATTTGAATGATGGGACTAGTTGCTTGCGTTGGGGCAACTCCTGACAGGTTTTCAGAAACTGCTCTCGTCTCTCTTGCTAAACCCGATGGTCCCGCCATTAGTAAGGTCACCATCTCCATTAATTGGGACACCTGAGTCTTAAGGAGTTCAACTTCAGGGGTGTCACCTCCCACATTGACTACCCGGACCCCTACAACAGAGTCTGACTGTCTCTCTTTGTCATCCAACATGGCTTCCTCCTCTCTCACAGTCCGGATCAAGTCTGGATAGTTCAGGAGGCCACCATCTCGCCGAGTTCGTAATAGAATGGCAATAGGGTCTAGGGGCCTGGCTCCCCGTAGGACTTGTTGCGCCCGAACCTCATCTACTCTTTCAGGGCCTATTCCCCTTTTTAGCAGAATTTGGTGTATTATCTTGTCTAGACGTCCCATGTAACTGGAGAGTTTCTCCCCTTCATTTTGGTAGGTATGCTCTAGCTGATAGATGAGGTCTGAAGCCTTCTCAGTGCGCCCAAATACATCTTGTAAAATATCTAGATAGCCCTGAGCAGTGCAATCCTGTTTGCTAAGTTTTAGGTTGCGAATGGCCTCCAATGCAGGGCCCCTTAGGCTCTCCGTAATCCTCTGTTTCTTGTGGGCCTCAGGAATGTCCCATTCACTTAGTGCTTGCATGGCTTGGTCTAGCCACTCTTCAAAGCCATCCTCCCCAGTAGGTATTGGTTGCCTACCCGAGAAGAATCGGAGCTCCCGATACATCCCTGTGTATGGAGAGGGGTCTTTGCGGCATTTTAACATGAAGTCCCCCAATGCAGTGAGGAATTCCGGGCCTATGGTGGCTAGAGGTGTCTGGGACAGGGGTTCTTCCCTCTCAGGTTTTGCACAACTAGGCCCTGGGGTGTTCAACTGAAGTAACTGGAGCCTTGTCCCATCCTTTATTTGGATATTGGCTCCTTGGAAACTGTCAGGGATTCCCTTCCTCCACTCTAGCAGGGCATATGCCAGGGTGGTGTCTGAGGCGGGTATCACATCTATCACACACGTTTTCTTCCCCTCTGTGGGTAGTGCATTCACTATCTTGGTAATCTGTTCTTCGGTCCCCATTTCTCTGGGGAACTCGACCACTACACTCCGTTCTGGGCAAGCATTTTCCCTGCTGCACCACTTGGTCGCAGCTGCGACGTCCATCTTAGGAGTTGGTATAGGGCACTGCTTGAGTGGTTGTTGGGTGATTGAGCAGCAAGTAATCCCGGACGAGCCCCCACATGTAGCGGTACCCCCGAAGGGGCTGCTTAAGTTTGTTCACTCCGCCACTCTTCCTTTCAACCCCAAGAACTGTCTCAGCCCACACTGGCACACCTGGCAATAGTGTAAGTGCAAGGACCAATGAAGAGCACACACTTTATAATAAAACACAGAGATCAGCTTTACTGTAGACCTCTATGGGAAATAATAAACATTAACAACAGGTATATGTTAGGAGAATCAAGAGAACAACAAATACTGTGACGGAAAGCAATATAACTCACTTTTACACTCGGGCTGCTTTCAGGGGATTCCAACCATGAATAACCCCAAGAGCAGAGACAAACACTTAAATGGCAACCCCAAAGTGGATTTAACTCCTCTTCATAAATTTAGCCCCATGATGTCCAAGCAGAAGGAGAGCAGAAGAATGACTCTCTGTTGTGTCAGACTTCTCCCTTCTAACCCCCGACACCATGACCCCAATAGGAAAACACTGTACCCAACTGATGTTTAATAGCTATTCCCTCACACCCCATGCAATATAGAGGCCTGACTACGCATGCGCGTGCTTGTATGGCACCAGTAACTTTAGTCTCTTTGTAACTGGATGAATGTTGGGATCTTCAGCTAGCCACTTTCGTTGGTGCACTTAAACTCCTTAAACACTTAAAGTGTAATTGTAATCCTGTGGCAGTATTTGTATAGCAAAGTGAACACGGTGTCTGTTCAGCAGGGCCATCTACACAACCCAGTGCCTGGTGAATATGAGCAAGGTATGATGTCTCTGTATGTGTGCAATGTTCCTGTCATCTGACAGTGGGAGAAATCCCTCTCACCAGATCCTGTGACAAAGGCCCAAACGATCGTCTTGGAAATGACAGGTTCCTCTGGTCACCTCACGATGAGCACTTCACACTGTCAGCGTAGGCACTGTACTGTAGACCACTTCTCTCAGTTTGGATGTTCCTTTGTCTGATGCAGATCACCAAACATGCAGTGCACTGCCCATCAGCACTTCTTTGCCAGGTCCAATCTCTCTCCTGCCACATGCAATCTCCCTCTCCCTCAGGAGAAAACCCAAGATGGCCCCTTCACTCTGCTCTCTCTAAGCATGATGGCTTTCGTGGTTCTTTTTTAATTCTATCTCCATATTAGCCTATAAGGCCGTTTCTGTTCAAAACTCCATCGTCCACAATGCTTTGCAGCTGCACTTCCTGCTTGAAAGAGCCCTTGTCATTGGCTCCTTTAATGGCTCTCATAATTGGCTCTCTCTCTCTTACAGTCTGAGAGGAGAAAGGGGGGGCTGAAATCCCTCACTGCTTTGTCTGTGTCAGGGCAAGTGTCAGGTTACACAGGAGAGGCCAGTCAGCAGATCACAGCCATGAAACAGGATTAATCTCTCCTGCTACAGGGGGATGAATTACTATGGGGGAAGAATTACTATATGGGGGATGAATTACTATATGGGGGATGAATTACTATGGGGGAAGAATTACTATATGGGGGATGAATTACTATATGGGGGATGAATTACTATATGGGGGATGAATTACTATGGGGGATGAATTACTATGGGGGAAGAATTACTATGTGGGGGATGAATTACTATATGGGGGATGAATTACTATATGGGGGATGAATTACTATGGGGGATGAATTACTATATGGGGGATGAATTACTATGGGGGAAGAATTACTATATGGGGGATGAATTACTATGGGGGAAGAATTACTATATGGGGGATGAATTACTATATGGGGGATGAATTACTATGGGGGAAGAATTACTATATGGGGGATGAATTACTATATGGGGGATGAATTACTATGGGGGATGAATTACTATATGGGGGATGAATTACTATATGGGGGATGAATTACTATATGGGGGATGAATTACTATGGGGGATGAATTACTATATGGGGGATGAATTACTATGGGGGATGAATTACTATATGGGGGATGTATTTTCAGTTTTAAAAATGTGGCTGTCAAAATAAATTTCAATCGTGGTTTTGGCGAGATTTGGCTCAGTTGAAAAAAAAGGTTGCCCACCACTGACCTAAGGCTATGATTGTGATTATGAAGATACACTGTGGCCCTGATTAACCCTTTGCTTACTGGGCCCTTAAACCCCCTTCATGACCAGAGTGCTTTTTGCAATATATGCAGTGTCGGATTTGTTATAAATGTTGCAATGGTTTTGCGGCTCCCAGTCTTTTTTTTCCCTTCGGAAACGGGTCCAAGTGGCTCTTTATGTCTTAAAGGTTGCAGACCCCTGCCCTAGGGCAAGCGTGGGGGCAAAAAAAGACAGTTCTTGAGCCCTAAGGTTAGGTGGCCAAACAGCTAATTGAAACTGTCCAAATGCTCATAATTCCATGGGACTGGCATGGATATGGGGGGGGGGGGGGGGGTAGTAGAAACATCTATTCATTGTCGGAATTCAAAGGACCATATTGATGTAAAGTCATCCAGAACCATGTCACTAATGCCATGAAAGGGCCCTGGCAGCATCACCTACAATTTACAAACACCCCCACAGTGACCAGTCCAGTTGCTTCAACATAGAATTTGGAATGTCGCCAATATTATGCTCAGGGCACCATCAATTGTTTAAATTGCACTCCCCATAGCTCTTGAAGAAGCGGAATTCCTACAAACCACGTTGAGAAACCGCACCCACGTTGAAGATACCCCAAATTTGGAAGTCATCTGACTCATCATCAATTGTTTATTGTTTACATTAAGATGGGGGGTATGGTGGTTTCCACTGGTGAATGGTTTTTAACTTTTGAGTATTGTCATAAAATTTTGTATTTTTTAAAAATTGTGTACTGGCTCCTGAAAAGTCCATCTTTTCCTTTTCCAACCTATATTTCAATTATCAGGATGTGCTGCCCTTATGTCCCGCTTCTTACTTTACATTCACGTATGAAATAAAACTGTTCAACCTCTAGGTATGTCTCTGGGACGTAGAGCTCACTTAGGAGTCCTAGACAAACATGGAGACATGGAAGCATGGGACATGGAATTATATAGACTCCGGGGCGGACTGACCATTCGGACTCTCAGGCACTGTCCGAGGGCCTGGGGACAGTAGGGGGCCCCAAGAGATGCCCCTGGTATCTTTCATAAGCTTTTTTGGGAGTGGTTTGAGTGTGGGTGAGTACACAGGGGCCCCATGATCCCTTATTGTCCGGAAGGCCCCATGAGTTGTCAGTCCGCAGCTGTATAGACTCCATATAGGAATTTATTATAGCATTGCCCTAGAAGTAACCTGTGAGCCGCCATATTCATAGCATAAAGTGTCAAAGCTCCCCATATTGACCAATCATTATTTCTGCTTCTGCTTTGAGTTTCTAACGTTCTAGGGGTGGTTTCTGCTGTTAATGGGATCTTGACGTTGCATAATTGCAGAACCAGGGGCGGACTGACAACTCATGGGGCCCCCGGGCAATAGGGGATCATGGGGCCCCTTTGTCCTTGCCAAAACTCAAAAAAGCCTATGAAAAAGGTACCACGGGCATCTCATGGGGCCCCCTACTGACCCCGGGCCCTCGGGCAGTCCCCGAGTTTCCAAATGGTCAGTCCGCCCCTGTGCAGAACTACATGATATCGATTCAAAGGCCAAGGAAGGACTCTGATGTTTTGACCTCCGGATCAAGTGCAACCAATTGGTGCTTTGGTGGTAGGGACATTTTCTGGCTGCAAGAACAGTTCTAAGGAATAAAAAAAATTGATAATGCACTTTTACCTCTGAGTGATGAGCAAGCTGGCCAAAACATGGTTTGCTAGATGTTCTTAAAACCCTGGGGGAAGTTCTCAAACACCAGAGCGCCAAACCCCCATTGAAGACTATTGCAGACAAATCTTGTTTTTTTTTTACCATTTTCAAGGGTAACTTGCAAGCTATATATAAATGTCACAGTTTTGGAACTCCGAAATGGCTGCTACTTTGCTATTCCAATGCTTTTACTGGATCACCTGCGAGAACAGCGCTAAGGAATGGAAAACAAATCTGGTAATATAAATGTGGCCTCTGAGTGATGAGCAAGCTGGCCAAAACATGGTTTGCTAGATGTTCTTCAAACCCTGGGGAAGTTCTCAAACACCAAACAGATCGCCAGACCCCATTGAAGACTATTGAAGCCAAATCTTGTTATTTTTGAACCTTTTCAAGGCTGGTTTGCAAGTTTTGTTTAAAATATATAAATGTTATAGTTTTGGTACTCAGAAATGGCTTCTACTATGCTATTCCTATGCTTTTATTTGGAAATATATAAAATAGCTATTCCTTTGCTTACCTTTTATTTGTAAAGGTAACAACTTGCTCCTCTTTGATAAATTGGTGGTAAATGTTTTCACTTCGCAGGAATAATTCCCAGAATCCTTCAGCTGAGCGGACTGGATTCCATATTGATCAGAGGAACCGAATCTCTGAATATTCTGTCCATCTTTATGGAATGCAAACTGCAGTTCTGTCCTTGGTCTGAGCGGACTGAGACTCGTGTCACATGTCAGGGTCACGTGATCACCTTCTACCGCTGGATGTTGGATTCGTTTTATTTCTGGCTGTGAGAACAGTTCTAAGGAATAGAAAAATGTGATAATGCATTGTTACCTCTGAGTGATGAGCAAGCTGGCCAAAACTTGGTTTGCTAGATGTTCTTCAAACCCCGGGGGAAGTTCTCAACCACCAAACAGATCGCCAGACCCCATTGAAGCCAAATCTTGTTATTTTTGAACCTTTTCAAGGTTAGTTTGTAAGCTTTTTTTAAAATATATAAATGTTATAGTTTTGGTACTCAGAAATGACTGCTAGTATGCTATTCCAATGCTTTTATTTGGGAAATATGTAAAATATCTGTTCCTCGCTTACCTTTTATTTGTAAAGGTAACAACTTGCTCCTCTTTGATACATTGGTGGTAAATGTTTTCACTTCGCAGGAATAATTCCCAGAATCCTTCAGCTGAGCGGACTGGATTCCATATTGATCAGAGGAACCGAATCTCTGAATATTCTGTCCATCTTTATGGAATGCAAACTGCAGTTCTGTCCTCGGTCTGAGCGGACTGAGACTCGTGTCACATGTCAGGGTCACGTGATCACCTTCTACCGCTGGATGTTGGATTAGTTTTATTTCTGGCTGCGAGAACAGTTCTAAGGAATAGAAAAATGTGATAATGCATAAATGTTACCTCTGAGTGATCAGCAAGCTGGCCAAAACTTGGTTTGCTAGATGTTCTTCGAACCCCAGGGGATGTCTCAAACACCAAACAGATTGCCAAACCCCATTGAAGACTATTGCAGACAAATCTTGTTATTTTTTTTCTATTTTCAAGGGTAACTTGCAAGCTTTTTTTTAAAATATATAAATGTCACAATTTTGGTACACAGAAATGGCTTCTACTTTGCTATTCCAATGCTTTTACTGGATCACCTGCGAGAACAGCGCTAAGGAATGGAAAACAAATCTGGTAATATAAATGTGGCCTCTGAGTGATGAGCAAGCTGGCCAAAACATGGTTTGCTAGATGTTCTTCAAACCCCGGGGAAGTTCTCAAACACCAAACAGATCGCCAGACCCCATTGAAGACTATTGAAGTAAAATCTTGTTATTTTTTGTAACCTTTTCAAGGCTGGTTTGCAAGTTTTGTTTAAAATATATAAATGTTATAGTTTTGGTACTCAGAAATGGCTTCTACTATGCTATTCCTATGCTTTTATTTGGAAATATATAAAATAGCTATTCCTTCGCTTACCTTTTATTTGTAAAGGTAACAACTTGCTCCTCTTTGATACATTGGTGGTAAATGTTTTCACTTCGCAGGTATAATTTCCAGAATCCTTCAGCTGAGCGGACTGGATTCCATATTGATCAGAGGAACCGAATCTCTGAATATTCTGTCCATCTTTATGGAATGCAAACTGCAGTTCTGTCCTTGGTCTGAGCGGACTGAGACTCGTGTCACATGTCAGGGTCACGTGATCACCTTCTACCGCTGGATGTTGGATTAGTTTTATTTCTGGCTGCGAGAACAGTTCTAAGGAATAGAAAAACGTGATAATGCATAAATGTTACCTCTTAGTGATGAGCAAGCTGGCCAAAACTTGGTTTGCTAGATGTTCTTCAAACCCCGGGGGGGAAGTTCTCAACCACCAAACAGATCGCCAGACCCCATTGAAGCCAAATCATGTTATTTTTGAACCTTTTCAAGGCTAGTTTGCAAGCTTTTTTTAAAATATATAAATGTTATAGTTTTGGTACTCAGAAATGACTGCTAGTATGCTATTCCAATGCTTTTATTTGGGAAATATGTAAAATAGCTGTTCCTCGCTTACCTTTTATTTGTAAAGGTAACATCTTGCTCCTCTTTGATACATTGGTGGTAAATGTTTTCACTTCGCAGGAATAATTCCCAGAATCCTTCAGCTGAGCGGACTGGACTCCATATTGATCAGAGGAACCGAATCTTTGAATATTCTGTCCATCTTTATGGAATGCAAACTGCAGTTCTGTCCTCGGTCTGAGCGGACTGAGACTCGTGTCACATGTCAGGGTCACGTGATCACCTTCTACCGCTGGATGTTGGATTAGTTTTATTTCTGGCTGCGAGAACAGTTCTAAGGAATAGAAAAATGTGATAATGCATAAATGTTACCTCTGAGTGATCAGCAAGCTGGCCAAAACTTGGTTTGCTAGATGTTCTTCGAACCCCAGGGGATGTCTCAAACACCAAACAGATTGCCAAACCCCATTAAAGACTATTGCAGACAAATCTTGTTATTTTTTTCCATTTTCAAGGGTAACTTGCAAGCTTTTTTTTAAAATATATAAATGTCACAATTTTGGTACACAGAAATGGCTTCTACTTTGCTATTCCAATGCTTTTACTGGATCACCTGCGAGAACAGCGCTAAGGAATGGAAAACAAATCTGGTAATATAAATGTGGCCTCTGAGTGATGAGCAAGCTGGCCAAAACATGGTTTGCTAGATGTTCTTCAAACCCTGGGGAAGTTCTCAAACACCAAACAGATCGCCAGACCCCATTGAAGACTATTGAAGCAAAATCTTGTTATTTTTTGTAACCTTTTCAAGGCTGGTTTGCAAGTTTTGTTTAAAATATATAAATGTTATAGTTTTGGTACTCAGAAATGGCTTCTACTATGCTATTCCTATGCTTTTATTTGGAAATATATAAAATAGCTATTCCTTCGCTTACCTTTTATTTGTAAAGGTAACAACTTGCTCCTCTTTGATACATTGGTGGTAAATGTTTTCACTTCGCAGGAATAATTCCCAGAATCCTTCAGCTGAGCGGACTGGACTCCATATTGATCAGAGGAACCGAATCTCTGAATATTCTGTCCATCTTTATGGAATGCAAACTGCAGTTCTGTCCTCGGTCTGAGCGGACTGAGACTCGTGTCACATGTCAGGGTCACGTGATCACCTTCTACCGCTGGATGTTGGATTAGTTTTATTTCTGGCTGCGAGAACAGTTCTAAGGAATAGAAAAATGTGATAATGCATAAATGTTACCTCTGAGTGATCAGCAAGCTGGCCAAAACTTGGTTTGCTAGATGTTCTTCGAACCCCAGGGGATGTCTCAAACACCAAACAGATTGCCAAACCCCATTGAAGACTATTGCAGACAAATCTTGTTATTTTTTTTCTATTTTCAAGGGTAACTTGCAAGCTTTTTTTTAAAATATATAAATGTCACAATTTTGGTACACAGAAATGGCTTCTACTTTGCTATTCCAATGCTTTTACTGGATCACCTGCGAGAACAGCGCTAAGGAATGGAAAACAAATCTGGTAATATAAATGTGGCCTCTGAGTGATGAGCAAGCTGGCCAAAACATGGTTTGCTAGATGTTCTTCAAACCCCGGGGAAGTTCTCAAACACCAAACAGATCGCCAGACCCCATTGAAGACTATTGAAGTAAAATCTTGTTATTTTTTGTAACCTTTTCAAGGCTGGTTTGCAAGTTTTGTTTAAAATATATAAATGTTATAGTTTTGGTACTCAGAAATGGCTTCTACTATGCTATTCCTATGCTTTTATTTGGAAATATATAAAATAGCTATTCCTTCGCTTACCTTTTATTTGTAAAGGTAACAACTTGCTCCTCTTTGATACATTGGTGGTAAATGTTTTCACTTCGCAGGTATAATTTCCAGAATCCTTCAGCTGAGCGGACTGGATTCCATATTGATCAGAGGAACCGAATCTCTGAATATTCTGTCCATCTTTATGGAATGCAAACTGCAGTTCTGTCCTTGGTCTGAGCGGACTGAGACTCGTGTCACATGTCAGGGTCACGTGATCACCTTCTACCGCTGGATGTTGGATTAGTTTTATTTCTGGCTGCGAGAACAGTTCTAAGGAATAGAAAAACGTGATAATGCATAAATGTTACCTCTTAGTGATGAGCAAGCTGGCCAAAACTTGGTTTGCTAGATGTTCTTCAAACCCCGGGGGGGAAGTTCTCAACCACCAAACAGATCGCCAGACCCCATTGAAGCCAAATCATGTTATTTTTGAACCTTTTCAAGGCTAGTTTGCAAGCTTTTTTTAAAATATATAAATGTTATAGTTTTGGTACTCAGAAATGACTGCTAGTATGCTATTCCAATGCTTTTATTTGGGAAATATGTAAAATAGCTGTTCCTCGCTTACCTTTTATTTGTAAAGGTAACATCTTGCTCCTCTTTGATACATTGGTGGTAAATGTTTTCACTTCGCAGGAATAATTCCCAGAATCCTTCAGCTGAGCGGACTGGACTCCATATTGATCAGAGGAACCGAATCTTTGAATATTCTGTCCATCTTTATGGAATGCAAACTGCAGTTCTGTCCTCGGTCTGAGCGGACTGAGACTCGTGTCACATGTCAGGGTCACGTGATCACCTTCTACCGCTGGATGTTGGATTAGTTTTATTTCTGGCTGCGAGAACAGTTCTAAGGAATAGAAAAATGTGATAATGCATAAATGTTACCTCTGAGTGATCAGCAAGCTGGCCAAAACTTGGTTTGCTAGATGTTCTTCGAACCCCAGGGGATGTCTCAAACACCAAACAGATTGCCAAACCCCATTAAAGACTATTGCAGACAAATCTTGTTATTTTTTTCCATTTTCAAGGGTAACTTGCAAGCTTTTTTTTAAAATATATAAATGTCACAATTTTGGTACACAGAAATGGCTTCTACTTTGCTATTCCAATGCTTTTACTGGATCACCTGCGAGAACAGCGCTAAGGAATGGAAAACAAATCTGGTAATATAAATGTGGCCTCTGAGTGATGAGCAAGCTGGCCAAAACATGGTTTGCTAGATGTTCTTCAAACCCTGGGGAAGTTCTCAAACACCAAACAGATCGCCAGACCCCATTGAAGACTATTGAAGCAAAATCTTGTTATTTTTTGTAACCTTTTCAAGGCTGGTTTGCAAGTTTTGTTTAAAATATATAAATGTTATAGTTTTGGTACTCAGAAATGGCTTCTACTATGCTATTCCTATGCTTTTATTTGGAAATATATAAAATAGCTATTCCTTCGCTTACCTTTTATTTGTAAAGGTAACAACTTGCTCCTCTTTGATACATTGGTGGTAAATGTTTTCACTTCGCAGGAATAATTCCCAGAATCCTTCAGCTGAGCGGACTGGACTCCATAGTGATCAGAGGAACCGAATCTCTGAATATTCTGTCCATCTTTATGAAATGCAAACTGCAGTTCTGTCCTCGGTCTGAGCGGACTGAGACTCGTGTCACATGTCAGGGTCACGTGATCACCTTCTACCGCTGGATGTTGGATTAGTTTTATTTCTGGCTGCGAGAACAGTTCTAAGGAATAGAAAAATGTGATAATGCATAAATGTTACCTCTGAGTTATCAGCAAGCTGGCCAAAACTTGGTTTGCTAGATGTTCTTCGAACCCCAGGGGATGTCTCAAACACCAAACAGATTGCCAAACCCCATTGAAGACTATTGCAGACAAATCTTGTTATTTTTTTTCCATTTTCAAGGGTAACTTGCAAGCTTTTTTTTAAAATATATAAATGTCACAATTTTGGTACACAGAAATGGCTTCTACTTTGCTATTCCAATGCTTTTACTGGATCACCTGCGAGAACAGCGCTAAGGAATGGAAAACAAATCTGGTAATATAAATGTGGCCTCTGAGTGATGAGCAAGCTGGCCAAAACTTGGTTTGCTAGATGTTCTTCAAACCCTGGGGAAGTTCTCAAACACCAAACAGATCGCCAGACCCCATTGAAGACTATTGAAGCAAAATCTTGTTATTTTTTGTAACCTTTTCAAGGCTGGTTTGCAAGTTTTGTTTAAAATATATAAATGTTATAGTTTTGGTACTCAGAAATGGCTTCTACTATGCTATTCCTATGCTTTTATTTGGAAATATATAAAATAGCTATTCCTTCGCTTACCTTTTATTTGTAAAGGTAACAACTTGCTCCTCTTTGATACATTGGTGGTAAATGTTTTCACTTCGCAGGAATAATTCCCAGAATCCTTCAGCTGAGCGGACTGGACTCCATAGTGATCAGAGGAACCGAATCTCTGAATATTCTGTCCATCTTTATGAAATGCAAACTGCAGTTCTGTCTTCGGTCTGAACGGACTGAGACTCGTGTCACATGTCAGGGTCACGTGATCACCTTCTACCGCTGGATGTTGGATTTGTTTTATTTCTGGCTGCGAGAACAGTTCTAAGGAATAGAAAAATGTGATAATGCATAAATGTTACCTCTGAGTTATCAGCAAGCTGGCCAAAACTTGGTTTGCTAGATGTTCTTCAAACCCCGGGGGAAGTTCTCAACCACCAAACAGATCGCCAGACCCCATTGAAGCCAAATCTTGTTATTTTTGAACCTTTTCAAGGTTAGTTTGTAAGCTTTTTTTAAAATATATAAATGTTATAGTTTTGGTACTCAGAAATGACTGCTAGTATGCTATTCCAATGCTTTTATTTGGGAAATATGTAAAATATCTGTTCCTCGCTTACCTTTTATTTGTAAAGGTAACAACTTGCTCCTCTTTGATACATTGGTGGTAAATGTTTTCACTTCGCAGGAATAATTCCCAGAATCCTTCAGCTGAGCGGACTGGATTCCATATTGATCAGAGGAACCGAATCTCTGAATATTCTGTCCATCTTTATGGAATGCAAACTGCAGTTCTGTCCTCGGTCTGAGCGGACTGAGACTCGTGTCACATGTCAGGGTCACGTGATCACCTTCTACCGCTGGATGTTGGATTAGTTTTATTTCTGGCTGCGAGAACAGTTCTAAGGAATAGAAAAATGTGATAATGCATAAATGTTACCTCTGAGTGATCAGCAAGCTGGCCAAAACTTGGTTTGCTAGATGTTCTTCGAACCCCAGGGGATGTCTCAAACACCAAACAGATTGCCAAACCCCATTGAAGACTATTGCAGACAAATCTTGTTATTTTTTTTCTATTTTCAAGGGTAACTTGCAAGCTTTTTTTTAAAATATATAAATGTCACAATTTTGGTACACAGAAATGGCTTCTACTTTGCTATTCCAATGCTTTTACTGGATCACCTGCGAGAACAGCGCTAAGGAATGGAAAACAAATCTGGTAATATAAATGTGGCCTCTGAGTGATGAGCAAGCTGGCCAAAACATGGTTTGCTAGATGTTCTTCAAACCCTGGGGAAGTTCTCAAACACCAAACAGATCGCCAGACCCCATTGAAGACTATTGAAGTAAAATCTTGTTATTTTTTGTAACCTTTTCAAGGCTGGTTTGCAAGTTTTGTTTAAAATATATAAATGTTATAGTTTTGGTACTCAGAAATGGCTTCTACTATGCTATTCCTATGCTTTTATTTGGAAATATATAAAATAGCTATTCCTTCGCTTACCTTTTATTTGTAAAGGTAACAACTTGCTCCTCTTTGATACATTGGTGGTAAATGTTTTCACTTCGCAGGTATAATTCCCAGAATCCTTCAGCTGAGTGGACTGGATTCCATATTGATCAGAGGAACCGAATCTCTGAATATTCTGTCCATCTTTATGGAATGCAAACTGCAGTTCTGTCCTTGGTCTGAGCGGACTGAGACTCGTGTCACATGTCAGGGTCACGTGATCACCTTCTACCGCTGGATGTTGGATTAGTTTTATTTCTGGCTGCGAGAACAGTTCTAAGGAATAGAAAAACGTGATAATGCATAAATGTTACCTCTTAGTGATGAGCAAGCTGGCCAAAACTTGGTTTGCTAGATGTTCTTCAAACCCCGGGGGGGAAGTTCTCAACCACCAAACAGATCGCCAGACCCCATTGAAGCCAAATCATGTTATTTTTGAACCTTTTCAAGGCTAGTTTGCAAGCTTTTTTTAAAATATATAAATGTTATAGTTTTGGTACTCAGAAATGACTGCTAGTATGCTATTCCAATGCTTTTATTTGGGAAATATGTAAAATAGCTGTTCCTCGCTTACCTTTTATTTGTAAAGGTAACATCTTGCTCCTCTTTGATACATTGGTGGTAAATGTTTTCACTTCGCAGGAATAATTCCCAGAATCCTTCAGCTGAGCGGACTGGACTCCATATTGATCAGAGGAACCGAATCTTTGAATATTCTGTCCATCTTTATGGAATGCAAACTGCAGTTCTGTCCTCGGTCTGAGCGGACTGAGACTCGTGTCACATGTCAGGGTCACGTGATCACCTTCTACCGCTGGATGTTGGATTAGTTTTATTTCTGGCTGCGAGAACAGTTCTAAGGAATAGAAAAATGTGATAATGCATAAATGTTACCTCTGAGTGATCAGCAAGCTGGCCAAAACTTGGTTTGCTAGATGTTCTTCGAACCCCAGGGGATGTCTCAAACACCAAACAGATCGCCAAACCCCATTGAAGACTATTGCAGACAAATCTTGTTATTTTTTTCCATTTTCAAGGGTAACTTGCAAGCTTTTTTTTAAAATATATAAATGTCACAATTTTGGTACACAGAAATGGCTTCTACTTTGCTATTCCAATGCTTTTACTGGATCACCTGCGAGAACAGCGCTAAGGAATGGAAAACAAATCTGGTAATATAAATGTGGCCTCTGAGTGATGAGCAAGCTGGCCAAAACATGGTTTGCTAGATGTTCTTCAAACCCTGGGGAAGTTCTCAAACACCAAACAGATCGCCAGACCCCATTGAAGACTATTGAAGCAAAATCTTGTTATTTTTTGTAACCTTTTCAAGGCTGGTTTGCAAGTTTTGTTTAAAATATATAAATGTTATAGTTTTGGTACTCAGAAATGGCTTCTACTATGCTATTCCTATGCTTTTATTTGGAAATATATAAAATAGCTATTCCTTCGCTTACCTTTTATTTGTAAAGGTAACAACTTGCTCCTCTTTGATACATTGGTGGTAAATGTTTTCACTTCGCAGGAATAATTCCCAGAATCCTTCAGCTGAGCGGACTGGACTCCATAGTGATCAGAGGAACCGAATCTCTGAATATTCTGTCCATCTTTATGAAATGCAAACTGCAGTTCTGTCCTCGGTCTGAGCGGACTGAGACTCGTGTCACATGTCAGGGTCACGTGATCACCTTCTACCGCTGGATGTTGGATTAGTTTTATTTCTGGCTGCGAGAACAGTTCTAAGGAATAGAAAAATGTGATAATGCATAAATGTTACCTCTGAGTTATCAGCAAGCTGGCCAAAACTTGGTTTGCTAGATGTTCTTCGAACCCCAGGGGATGTCTCAAACACCAAACAGATTGCCAAACCCCATTGAAGACTATTGCAGACAAATCTTGTTATTTTTTTTCCATTTTCAAGGGTAACTTGCAAGCTTTTTTTTAAAATATATAAATGTCACAATTTTGGTACACAGAAATGGCTTCTACTTTGCTATTCCAATGCTTTTACTGGATCACCTGCGAGAACAGCGCTAAGGAATGGAAAACAAATCTGGTAATATAAATGTGGCCTCTGAGTGATGAGCAAGCTGGCCAAAACTTGGTTTGCTAGATGTTCTTCAAACCCTGGGGAAGTTCTCAAACACCAAACAGATCGCCAGACCCCATTGGAGACTATTGAAGCAAAATCTTGTTATTTTTTGTAACCTTTTCAAGGCTGGTTTGCAAGTTTTGTTTAAAATATATAAATGTTATAGTTTTGGTACTCAGAAATGGCTTCTACTATGCTATTCCTATGCTTTTATTTGGAAATATATAAAATAGCTATTCCTTCGCTTACCTTTTATTTGTAAAGGTAACAACTTGCTCCTCTTTGATACATTGGTGGTAAATGTTTTCACTTCGCAGGAATAATTCCCAGAATCCTTCAGCTGAGCGGACTGGACTCCATAGTGATCAGAGGAACCGAATCTCTGAATATTCTGTCCATCTTTATGAAATGCAAACTGCAGTTCTGTCTTCGGTCTGAACGGACTGAGACTCGTGTCACATGTCAGGGTCACGTGATCACCTTCTACCGCTGGATGTTGGATTTGTTTTATTTCTGGCTGCGAGAACAGTTCTAAGGAATAGAAAAATGTGATAATGCATAAATGTTACCTCTGAGTTATCAGCAAGCTGGCCAAAACTTGGTTTGCTAGATGTTCTTCAAACCCCGGGGGAAGTTCTCAACCACCAAACAGATCGCCAGACCCCATTGAAGCCAAATCTTGTTATTTTTGAACCTTTTCAAGGTTAGTTTGTAAGCTTTTTTTAAAATATATAAATGTTATAGTTTTGGTACTCAGAAATGACTGCTAGTATGCTATTCCAATGCTTTTATTTGGGAAATATGTAAAATATCTGTTCCTCGCTTACCTTTTATTTGTAAAGGTAACAACTTGCTCCTCTTTGATACATTGGTGGTAAATGTTTTCACTTCGCAGGAATAATTCCCAGAATCCTTCAGCTGAGCGGACTGGATTCCATATTGATCAGAGGAACCGAATCTCTGAATATTCTGTCCATCTTTATGGAATGCAAACTGCAGTTCTGTCCTCGGTCTGAGCGGACTGAGACTCGTGTCACATGTCAGGGTCACGTGATCACCTTCTACCGCTGGATGTTGGATTAGTTTTATTTCTGGCTGCGAGAACAGTTCTAAGGAATAGAAAAATGTGATAATGCATAAATGTTACCTCTGAGTGATCAGCAAGCTGGCCAAAACTTGGTTTGCTAGATGTTCTTCGAACCCCAGGGGATGTCTCAAACACCAAACAGATTGCCAAACCCCATTGAAGACTATTGCAGACAAATCTTGTTATTTTTTTTCTATTTTCAAGGGTAACTTGCAAGCTTTTTTTTAAAATATATAAATGTCACAATTTTGGTACACAGAAATGGCTTCTACTTTGCTATTCCAATGCTTTTACTGGATCACCTGCGAGAACAGCGCTAAGGAATGGAAAACAAATCTGGTAATATAAATGTGGCCTCTGAGTGATGAGCAAGCTGGCCAAAACATGGTTTGCTAGATGTTCTTCAAACCCCGGGGAAGTTCTCAAACACCAAACAGATCGCCAGACCCCATTGAAGACTATTGAAGTAAAATCTTGTTATTTTTTGTAACCTTTTCAAGGCTGGTTTGCAAGTTTTGTTTAAAATATATAAATGTTATAGTTTTGGTACTCAGAAATGGCTTCTACTATGCTATTCCTATGCTTTTATTTGGAAATATATAAAATAGCTATTCCTTCGCTTACCTTTTATTTGTAAAGGTAACAACTTGCTCCTCTTTGATACATTGGTGGTAAATGTTTTCACTTCGCAGGTATAATTCCCAGAATCCTTCAGCTGAGCGGACTGGATTCCATATTGATCAGAGGAACCGAATCTCTGAATATTCTGTCCATCTTTATGGAATGCAAACTGCAGTTCTGTCCTTGGTCTGAGCGGACTGAGACTCGTGTCACATGTCAGGGTCACGTGATCACCTTCTACCGCTGGATGTTGGATTAGTTTTATTTCTGGCTGCGAGAACAGTTCTAAGGAATAGAAAAACGTGATAATGCATAAATGTTACCTCTTAGTGATGAGCAAGCTGGCCAAAACTTGGTTTGCTAGATGTTCTTCAAACCCCGGGGGGGAAGTTCTCAACCACCAAACAGATCGCCAGACCCCATTGAAGCCAAATCATGTTATTTTTGAACCTTTTCAAGGCTAGTTTGCAAGCTTTTTTTAAAATATATAAATGTTATAGTTTTGGTACTCAGAAATGACTGCTAGTATGCTATTCCAATGCTTTTATTTGGGAAATATGTAAAATAGCTGTTCCTCGCTTACCTTTTATTTGTAAAGGTAACATCTTGCTCCTCTTTGATACATTGGTGGTAAATGTTTTCACTTCGCAGGAATAATTCCCAGAATCCTTCAGCTGAGCGGACTGGACTCCATATTGATCAGAGGAACCGAATCTTTGAATATTCTGTCCATCTTTATGGAATGCAAACTGCAGTTCTGTCCTCGGTCTGAGCGGACTGAGACTCGTGTCACATGTCAGGGTCACGTGATCACCTTCTACCGCTGGATGTTGGATTAGTTTTATTTCTGGCTGCGAGAACAGTTCTAAGGAATAGAAAAATGTGATAATGCATAAATGTTACCTCTGAGTGATCAGCAAGCTGGCCAAAACTTGGTTTGCTAGATGTTCTTCGAACCCCAGGGGATGTCTCAAACACCAAACAGATTGCCAAACCCCATTGAAGACTATTGCAGACAAATCTTGTTATTTTTTTCCATTTTCAAGGGTAACTTGCAAGCTTTTTTTTAAAATATATAAATGTCACAATTTTGGTACACAGAAATGGCTTCTACTTTGCTATTCCAATGCTTTTACTGGATCACCTGCGAGAACAGCGCTAAGGAATGGAAAACAAATCTGGTAATATAAATGTGGCCTCTGAGTGATGAGCAAGCTGGCCAAAACATGGTTTGCTAGATGTTCTTCAAACCCTGGGGAAGTTCTCAAACACCAAACAGATCGCCAGACCCCATTGAAGACTATTGAAGCAAAATCTTGTTATTTTTTGTAACCTTTTCAAGGCTGGTTTGCAAGTTTTGTTTAAAATATATAAATGTTATAGTTTTGGTACTCAGAAATGGCTTCTACTATGCTATTCCTATGCTTTTATTTGGAAATATATAAAATAGCTATTCCTTCGCTTACCTTTTATTTGTAAAGGTAACAACTTGCTCCTCTTTGATACATTGGTGGTAAATGTTTTCACTTCGCAGGAATAATTCCCAGAATCCTTCAGCTGAGCGGACTGGACTCCATAGTGATCAGAGGAACCGAATCTCTGAATATTCTGTCCATCTTTATGAAATGCAAACTGCAGTTCTGTCCTCGGTCTGAGCGGACTGAGACTCGTGTCACATGTCAGGGTCACGTGATCACCTTCTACCGCTGGATGTTGGATTAGTTTTATTTCTGGCTGCGAGAACAGTTCTAAGGAATAGAAAAATGTGATAATGCATAAATGTTACCTCTGAGTTATCAGCAAGCTGGCCAAAACTTGGTTTGCTAGATGTTCTTCGAACCCCAGGGGATGTCTCAAACACCAAACAGATTGCCAAACCCCATTGAAGACTATTGCAGACAAATCTTGTTATTTTTTTTCCATTTTCAAGGGTAACTTGCAAGCTTTTTTTTTTAATATATAAATGTCACAATTTTGGTACACAGAAATGGCTTCTACTTTGCTACTCCAATGCTTTTACTGGATCACCTGCGAGAACAGCGCTAAGGAATGGAAACAAAATCTGGTAATATAAATGTGGCCTCTGAGTGATGAGCAAGCTGGCCAAAACTTGCTTTGCTAGATGTTCTTCAAACCCCGGGGAAGTTCTCAAACACCAAACAGATCGCCAGACCCCATTGAAGACTATTGAAGCCAAATCTTGTTATTTTTTAACCTTTTCAAGGCTGGTTTGCAAGTTTTGTTTAAAATATATAAATGTTATAGTTTTTGTACTCAGAAATGTCTTCTACTATGCTATTCCTATGCTTTTATTTGGAAATATATAAAATAGCTATTCCTTCGCTTACCTTTTATTTGTAAAGGTAACATCTGGCTCCTCTTTGATACATTGGTGGTAAATGTTTTCACTTCGCAGGAATAATTCCCAGAATCCTTCAGCTGAGCGGACTGGACTCCATAGTGATCAGAGGAACCGAATCTCTGAATATTCTGTCCATCTTTATGGAATGCAAACTGCAGTTCTGTCCTCGGTCTGAACGGACTGAGACTCGTGTCACATATCAGGGTCACGTGATCACCTTCTACCGCTGGATGTCGGATTAGTTTTATTTCTGGCTGCGAGAACAGTTCTAAGGAATAGAAAAAAGTGATAATGCATAAATGTTACCTCTGAGTGATGAGCAAGCTGGCCAAAACTTGGTTTGCTAGATGTTCTTCAAACCCTGGGGGAAGTTCTCAACCACCAAACAGATCGCCAGACCCCATTGAAGACTATTGAAGCAAAATCTTGTTATTTTTGAACCTTTTCAAGGCCAGTTTGCAAGTTTTGTTTAAAATATATAAATGTTATAGTTTTGGTACTCAGAAATGTCTTCTACTATGCTATTCCTATGCTTTTATTTGGAAATATATAAAATAGCTATTCCTTCGCTTACCTTTTATTTGTAAAGGTAACCTCTTGCTCCTCTTTGATACATTGGTGGTAAATGTTTTCACTTCGCAGGAATAATTCCCAGAATCCTTCAGCTGAGCGGACTGGACTCCATAGTGATCAGAGGAACCGAATCTCTGAATATTCTGTCCATCTTTATGGAATGCAAACTGCAGTTCTGTCCTCGGTCTGAGCGGACTGAGACTCGTGTCACATGTCAGGGTCACGTGATCACCTACTACCGCTGGATGTCGGATTCGTTTTATTTTTGGCTGCGAGAACAGTTCTAAGGAATAGAAAAAAGTGATAATGCATAAATGTTACCTCTGAGTGATGAGCAAGCTGGCCAAAACTTGGTTTGCTAGGTGTTCTTCAAACTCTGGGGGATGTCTCAAACACCAAACAGATCGCCAAACCCCATTGAAGACTATTGCAGACAAATCTTGCTATTTTTTTACCATTTTCAAAGGTAGCTTGCAATATTTTTTTAAATATATAAATGTCACAGTTTTGGTACTCAGAAATGGTTGCTACTATGATATTCCAATGCTTTTACTGGATCACCTGTGAGAACAGCTCTAAGGAATGGAAAAAAAATCTGGTAATTTAAATGTGACCACTAATTGATGAGTGAACTGGGCAAAGTTTTTATGTTCCAAAAAAACGGGGGAGACGTTCTTAAGCACTAAATATATATCACCAAACCCTACTGAAGACTATAGGAGCCGAATCTTGTTATTTTTGGCCTTTTTTTAAGGCTAATTTGCAAGATTCTTTTTTTTTTAATACATAAATGTTAGTTTTGGTACACACCCACATGGAAGAAAAATATATTTTAAATGTATTTAAAAATATTCTTCCCAAATATATTGACATATATATGAAATACTACAATTTTGACCGTATTCAATATATATATATATATATATATATATACACTGTATGTTGAAATGCGATTTTATTACAAAATATATGAAAAATATTTTTAAAAATACATTTTCAAATATACTGCATATCTTTAAAAACACATTTAATCTACATTTTTGGAATGCATTTACAAATATATGTACAAATATATGTTAAAATGACTTTTCTGTATGTTAAAAAAAATCGGAAGAATATATTTAAAAAATTATATATTTACAAAAATATTTTTCATATATTTTGTAATGTATAAAAAACGCATTTCAACATGCAGTATATATATCTATATATTGAAATATATTTTGAAATATATTGACTACGGCCAAATTTGTAGTATTTCAAACATATGTCAATATATTTGGAAAGAATATTTTTAAAATATATTTCAAATATTGTTTTCTTCCATGTGGGCAGAAACGACTACTACCATGCTATTCCAATGCTTTTATATGGGAACTGTTTGTAATGTTACAAATGGATAAAATAAATATTGAACATTTATACTGTGTATATCTAATAGCCATTCCTCACTTACCTTTTATTTGTAAAGGTAACATCTTGCTCCTCTTTGATACATTGGTGGTAGATGTTTTCACTTCACAAAAATAATTCCCAGAATCCTTCAGCTGAGCAGACTGGAGTTCATATTGATCAGAGGAACCGAATCTCTGAATATTCTGTCCATCTTTATGGAATGCAAACTGCAGTTCTGTCCTCGGTCTGAGCAGACTGAGTCTTGTATCACATGTCAAGGTCATGTGATCACCTTCTACTGCTGGATTATGGGTTACTTTTATTTCTGGGTGCGAGAACAGCTCTAAGGAATAGGAAAAAAAATTGGTCATACAAATGTGACCACTAAGTGATGAGTGAACTGGTCAAAGTTTGGTTCGCTGGATGCTCCACAAACTCCGGGGGACGTTCTTAAACACCGAATCTTAACCTCCCTGGCGGTCTGATTATTTCAGATTTTTGGTGCTGAAAGCGGTACATTATTTTGCATGGAAATATGTAGTTTTTTATTGTAGGCTGTAATTTTTAGGAATAACTCACTGAAATCTGTCCGAACAAGAGTCTAGTAAACATCCCGGGTATGATAAAATTTAAAACACAAAATCATAAATTATAATTTAATAAATAATCATAAAAAATAATAATATAATAATAATACATTTAATTCAATAATATAATCAAACCAAAAACACTGAAATGTGAAATATAGCGCCAAGTTCGCACATCGCTGAGCAAAGTCGCAAAATCATTTTCAGTGTCTGATGATGAATTTCCCCCACAAATCATTATCACTCAATTCTGCAAGTGGTTCTGATTTACTATCGCTGTTCTCTAGCCAGTCTAAAACCGCTTTTGACCTAAAGGGACGCTTTTTGGACGCCATGGACTTTTCTCAGTTTCCAGGCAGAAAGAACAGACAAAATGCAGGCAGGGCGCCGGACAAAGCACTCGGGACAAAATGTATGTGAAATGGGTTGAAACAGCAATGTTTTACTATGTAAAATTTGTTTGGGAAAAAATGACTTTTTTTACATTTTCAAATTTCCCGCCGCCGGTGGTGCCCGTACGTCCCGATGTCACAGGGACCAGAACACAGAAGCCGGATGCCGGCATCGGCCGGAGGAGATGGCCAGGGACGCTGCAGGGGACACATCGCGGGAGCGAAGGATAAGGTAAGCTCAGCAGGGACTCCCTATGCAGCGCCGCGTGGTGAGCCCGAGTGTAGCTCGGGGTTACTGCTTTTGGTACTGACCAGGGGCGGACTGACCATTTGGAAACTCGGGCACTGCCCGAGGGCCTGGGGTCAATAGGGGGCCCCATGACATGTCCCTGGTACCTTTTTCATAGGCTTTTTTTAGTTTGGGCAAGGACACAGGGGCCCCATGATCCCCTATTGCCCGAGGGCCTCATGAGTTGTCAGTCCGCCCCTGGTACTGACATTTTACCCCAAGCTACACTCGGGAATACCGCTAGGGAGGTTAAAAGCCGATTCTTGTTCTTTTTCAAGGCTAATTTGCAAAGGTTCCTGATGAGTAGTGACAGGCTAGGGATTCACTATCCTCATGGAAGCCTTCTGTGTTTGGAACCGAGCCAGCCAGGCTGCACTTCACCCTCTGAAACAGATGCTGTCGGTGCGTCTCTTCCCGCTGCATCTCTGCATTTGAACTGAACTGTGAGTGTTTTTGCTAAGCGGTTTTCCCCCCGCTGGGGTGTTTGTAGTTTGGCATTTGCTTCAATACGAGTTCCAAGTTTGTTTTTCAATCACTCTGTGGGGTTTATTTACTAAAGCTGGTTCAATCAGAATCTGGTGCACTTCTGCATGGAAACCAATCAGCTTACAGGCTTTATTGCTAAAGCTTAATGGAACAAGCTGAAGTTAGAACCTGATTGGCTATCATGCACAGCTGCACCAGATTCTGAGTGAACCAGCTTTAGTAAATAAACCCGACAGTTTCGAGACTCAGAAATGTCTACTACTATGCTCCAATGCTTTTTTCTGGGAACTATTTATAATGATACAAAATGGATAAAATAAAATTTATAATTTAAATATTTATATATCTGTTTTTTTTCTTGGGAGAAAACCAAAAAGAACATAAAAATAAGAAGAAATTCTCCAGAATTATACTATCCCTCAACATTACAGGACTGGTGTTGTCTGATTTTGTTGTACCTGGGGCTATTTTGGGCAATTCCAATGCTTTTATATGTTTAGGAACTGATTGTAATGATACCATTGAATAAAATAAAATAAATATTACTCATTATAATGTTTTTTATTGGTTGAAAACCCCCAAAAAAGAAGACAAATGCTAAAGAGCAAGTTTTCCAGAATTTTACTACCCCCCAACATTAAAGGACTGGTGTTGATCGTGTTTGTTATAACTGGGGCTGTTTTGGCTAGTGCTATGCTATTCCATTGCTTTTATAAAGAAACTGTTTGTAATGACACAAATGAATAAAAAATAAAATAACTATTGCTTATTTTATTATTTTTTTTCTTGGGAGAAAACAAAAAAAAAAAGGAAGATAGAAGTCCTAAAGAGTGGAATCCCTAGAATTATGCTAAGTCCCAAATATTACAGGACTGGCGTTGTTGGGATTTGCTGTAATTGGGGCTGTTAATATAGTTTATTGCCACAGGAAAAAATTAATTGCCCAATAGGAATTTTAAAAGTAACTTTTTGTTTTATAAAATTTATAAATGTCACAGCCAACACTGAAGAAAACCAAAGAAAAACTTAGAAAATCCTACAGGAAATTCTCCAGAATTATAATACCCCCCAACATTAAGGAACTGGTGTTGTCTGGATTTGTTGTAACTGGGGCTATGTTTGGCCAGTACTATGATATTCCAATGCTTTTATATAGGAACTGTTTATAATGACACAAATACATGACATCATTTTTTTCTCGGAAGAAAACCCAAAAAAAAGATAGAAATCCTAAAGAGGAAAATTTCCAGAATTATACTATCCCCTAACATTAAAGGACTGGTGTTGTCTGTTTGTTATAACTGGGGAAATTTTTAGCTACTACTAATGCTATTCCAATGCTTTTATACAGGAACTGTTTCTAAAGACACAAATGAATAAAATAAATATTGTTTATTTTACCGGTATATTTTTTTTCTCTTGGGAGAAAACAAATAAAAAGAAAAATAGAAGTCCTAAAGAGGAAAATCCCTAAAATTATACTAAGCCCCAATATTACAGGACTGGCATTATTGGGGTTTGCTGTAATTGGGGGTATTATTATTGTTTAGTGCCACAGGAAAAAATTAATTGCCCAGTAGGAATTTTAAAGGTAACTCTTTGTTTTATAAAATGTATAAATGTCACAGCCAACACTGAAGAAAACCAAAGAAAAACATAGAAAATCCTAGAGGAAATTCTCCAGAATTATAATACCCCCACCCCCAACATTAAGGGACTGTTGTTGTCTGGATGTGTTGTAACTGGGGCTATGTTTGGCCAGTACTATGATATTCCAATGCTTTTATATAGGAACTGTTTATAATGACACAAACACATGACATCATTTGTTTCTCGGAAGAAAACCCCAAAAAAAGATAGACATCCTAAAGAGGAAAATCCCTAGAATTATACTAAGCCCCAAATATTACAGGACTGGCATTATTGGGGTTTGCTGTAATTGGGGGTATTATTATTGTTTAGTGCCACAGGAAAAAATTAATTGCCCAGTAGGAATTTTAAAAGTAACTTTTTGTTTTATAAAATGTATAAATGTCACAGCCAACACTGGAGAAAACCAAAGAAAAACATAGAAAATCCTAGAGGAAATTCTCCAGAATTATAATACCCCCACCCCCAACATTAAGGGACTGTTGTTGTCTGGATTTGTTGTAACTGGGGCTATATTTGGCCAGTACTATGATATTCCAATGCTTTTATATAGGAACTGTTTATAATGACACAAATACATGACATCATTTTTTTCTCGGAAGAAAACCCAAAAAAAAGATAGAAATCCTAAAGAGGAAAATTTCCAGAATTATACTATCCCCACCATTAAAGGACTGGTGTTGTCTGTTTGATATAACTGGGGAAATTTTTAGCTACTATTAATGCTATTCCAATGCTTTAATATAGGAACTGTTTCTAAAGACACAAATTAATAAAATAAATATTGCTTATTTTACCGGTATATTTTTTTTCTCTTGGGAGAAAACAAATAAAAAGAAAGATAGAAGTCCTAAAGGGGAAAATCCCTAGAATTATACTAAGCCCCGATATTACAGGACTGGCATTGTTGGGGTTTGCTGTAATTGGGGGTAATATTAATTGCCCAACAGGAATTTTAAAAGTAACTTTTTGTTTTAAAAAATGTATAAATGTCACAGCCAACACTGGAGAAAACCAAAGAAAAACATAGAAAATCCTAGAGGAAATTCTCTAGAATTATAGTACCCCCCCCCCCCCCCACCACCACCACCACATTAAGGGTCTGGTGTTGTCTGGATTTGTTGTAACTGCTATTTTTGGCCAGTACTATGATATTTCAATGCTTTTATATAGGAACTGTTTATAATGACACAAATGAATAAAAAAAATTATTGCAAATTACATCATTTCTTTCTCGGAAAAAAAAAACAAAAAAAGAAGCTAGAAATCCTAATGAGGAAAATGCCCAGAATTATACTATCCCCCAACATTAAAGGACTGGTGTTGTCTGTGTTTGTTATAACTCGGGATATTTTTAGCTACTACTATGCTATTCCAATACTTTTATATAGGAACTGTTTCTAAAGACACAAATGAATAAAATAAATATTGCTTATTTTATATTTTTTTTTCTTGGGAGAAAACAAAAAAAAAAAAAAAGATAGAAGTCCTAAAGAGGAAAATCCCTAGAATTATACTAAGCACCAATATTATGGGACTGGCGTTGTTGGGGTTTACTGTAATTGCAGCAATTATTGTTTATTGCCACAGGAAAAAAATTAATGGCCCAATAGGAATTTTAAAAGTACCGTATTTGCCGGAGTATAAGACGACTGGGCGTATAAGACGACCCCCTACTTTTCCTGTTAAAATATAGGGTTTGAGCTATACTCGCCGTATAAGACTACCCCTCTTCCAACACACACCAAATAAAAATGAAAAAACATCAGATTTGATTTCAATATGGTATGGTATTTCAGTATGGTATTCCAATGATGGGGCACTACTCCTCCCACTGACACTAATGATGGGGCACTATTCCTCCCACTGACACCAATGATGGGGCACTATTCCTCCCACTGACACCAATGATGGGGCACTATTCCTCCCACTGATACCAATGATGGGGCACTATTCCTCCCACTGATACCAATGATGGGGCACTATTCCTCCCACTGATACCGATGATGGGGTGCTATTCCTCCCACTGACACCAATGATGGGGCACTATTCCTCCCACTGACACCAATGATGGGGCGCTATTCCTCCCACTGACACCAATGATGGGGCACTATTCCTCCCACTGACACCAATGATGGGGTGCTATTCCTCCCACTGATACCGATGATGGGGCACTATTCCTCCCACTGACACCAATGATGGGGCACTATTCCTCCCACTGATACCAATGATGGGGCACTATTCCTCCCACTGATACCAATGATGGGACACTATTCCTCCCACTGACACCAATGATGGTGCCCCATCATTAGTGTCAGTGTGTGAGAAATAGTGTCCCATCATTAGTGTCAGTGGGAGGAATAGTGCCCCATCATTAGTCAGTGGGAGGAATAGTGCCCCATCATTGGTGTCAGTGGGAAGAATCGTGCCCCATCATTGGTGTCAGTGGGAGGAATAGTGCCCCATCATTGGTGTCAGTGGCAGGAATAGTGCCCCATCATTGGTGTCAGTGGGAGGAATAGCACCCCATCATTGGTGTCAGTGGGAGGAATAGTGCCCCATCATTAGTGTCAGTGGGAGGAATAGCACCCCATCGTTGGTATCAGTGGGAGGAATAGTGCCCCCATCATTGGTGTCAGTGGGAGGAATAGCGCCCCATCATTGGTGTCAGTGGCAGGAATTGCGCCCCATCATTGGTGTCAGTGGGAGGAATAGCGCCCCATCATTGGTATCAGTGGAAGGAATAGTGCCCCATCATTGGTGTCAGTGGGAGGAATAGTGCCCCATCATTGGTATCAGTGGAAGGAATAGTGCCCCATCATTGGTGTCAGTGGGGAGGAGGAATAGTGTCCCATCGTTGGTGTCAGTGGGGGAGAGGAGCGGCTGCTCCTTCTTTCAGTACGGCTGCTTGATTTTCGCGGGGCCGTTCGGCTCCGCCTCCTCGCCGGTGATTGGTCGCCTGTGTGCCTTTCCAGTGCTGGCGCCCAATCACCGGTGAGGAGGCGGAGCCGAGCGGGCGGCGGGACCATCGAGCGGCCGAACTCAAAGAAGGAGCAGCCGCGCTTCCTGGACCGGATCGTCGTGGGACCGGGACCAGAGCCAGGTAAGGTACAGGAGGAGGAGGGGGGGGGGTGGCGTCGCCCCTCGAAAAAGTGCCGTCCTGACACCGGCTCGCCGTATACCGGTGTATAAGACGACCCCCGACTTTTCAACAGATTTTCAGGGGTTGAAAAGTCGTCTTATACGCCGGCAAATACGGTAACTTTTTGTTTTATAAAATTTAGAAATGTCACGGCCAATACTGGAGAAATCCAAAGAAAAATGTAGAAAATTTTAGAGGAAATTTTTCAGAAATATATTACCCCCTTCCCCCCAACGCTAAAGGACTGGTGTTGTCCGTGTTTGTTATCGCTGGTGACAGGGGCGGACTGACAACTCATGGGGCCCCCGGGCAATAGGGGATCATGGGGCCCCTGTGTCCTTGCCCAAACTCAAAAAAGCCTATGATAAAGATACCAGGGGCATCTCATGGGGCCTCCTGCTGACCCCAGGCCCTCGGGCAGTGCCCGAGTTTCCACATGGTCAGTCTGCCCCTGGCTGGTGATATTTTTGGATAGTATTATGCTATTCCAATGTTTTTATATAGAAACTGTTTGAAATGAAAACAGATGAAAAAAATAAAATAAAATAAAACAAAATACATTAAATCTTGCTCATTCCATAATTTTTTTTCTTAGGCGAAAACCAAAAAATGAAGATGGAAATCCTTAGAATTAAACTACCCCCAAATAATACAGGACTGGCGTTGTTGAGGTTTGCTGTCATTGGGGCTGTTATTATTGTTTTCTTGCCACAGGAAAAAATTAATTGCCCAAGAGGGACTTTAAAAATAAAATTTCCGTTTATAAAATGTAAAAATGTCTTGGCTAACATGGGCAGAAAATGTTTCCTACTGTTTCTCTTGCAATTGAGTCTATTTGACTTTACAATGTAGACAAGGTCTATGGCCATCTCTTGTATCCTGTCCACAGTCTCTGAATATTACTTGCACCATGTCTGCAGTCTCTGACCAACTCTTTTAACATGTTCATAGTCTCTGACCATCTCTTTTATCAAGTCCACAGTGTCTGATCATCTCTTGTATCATGTTCATAGTCTCTGACCCTCTATTGTATCCTGTCCATAGTCCTTGACCATCTCTGGTATCATGTCAACAGTCTCTGCTCAACTCTTGTATCATGTCTGCAGTCTACGGCCAACTCTTGTATGATGTCTGCAGTCTATGGCCATCTCTTGTATCCTGTCCACAGTCTCTGAACATTACTTGTACTATGTCTGCAGTCTCTGACCATCTCTTGTATCATGTCAACAGTCTCTGGCCAACTCTTGTATCATGTTCATAGTTTCTGACCATCTATTGTATCATGTCCATAGTCTCTGATCATCTCTTGTATCATGCCCACAGTCTGAACATTTCTTGCAACATGTCTGCAGTCTCTGACCATCTCTTTTATCATGTTCATAGTCTCTGACCATCTTTTTTATCATGTCCACAGTCGCTGATCATCTCTTGTATCATGTTCATTGTCTCTGACCATTTATTGTATCATGTCCATAGTCTCTGATCATCTCTTGGATCATGTCCACAGTCTCTAACTATCTATTGTATCATGCCTGCAGTCTTTCCCCATCTCTTGTATCCTGTCCACAGTCTCTGAACATTACTTGTACCATGTCTGCAGTCTCTGACCATCTCTTGCATCACATCCACAGTCCTTGACCATCTGTCCGTAGAGTTCAATATTGAGTTGGCCCCGCCCTTTGCAGCTATAACAGCTTCAACTCTTCTGGGAAGGCCGTCCACAAGGTTTAGGAGGGTGTCTATGGGAAGGTTTGACCTTTCTTCCAGAAGGGCATTTGTGAGGTCAGGCACTGATGTCGGGGGAGGGGGCCTGGCTCGCAGTCTCCGCTTTAGATCATCCCAAAGGTGTTCTATGGGGTTGAGGTCAGGACTCTGTGCAGGACAGTCAAGTTCCTCCACACCAAACTCGCTCATCCATGTCTTTATGGACCTTGCTGTTTGCACTTGTGCGCAGTCATGTTGGAACAGGAAGGGGCCATCCCCAAACTCTTCCCACAAAGTTGGGAGCAGGAAATTGTCCAAAATGTCTTGGTATGCTGACGTCTTAAGAGTTCCCTTCACTTGAACTAGGGGGCCAAGCCCAACCCCTGAAAAACAACCCCACACCATAATCCTCCCTCCATCAAACTTTACACTTGGCACAATGCAGTCAGGCAAGTACTGTTCTCCTGACAACCGTCAAACCCAGACACGTCCATCAGATTGCCAGACAGAGAAGCATTTTATATAATGAAGCAACATCCACACATGTAGGACACCCAACATTAGAGGCGATTTATTCTTCCAAAGCAAATACACATTTACACACTGGTACTGGCTAGTATTTCAATGTTTTTCTTCTCGCTGAGCTAGTGTGACCCCAGCACTGAAAGAGAGGGGTGGGGGAGGGTCAAACAAGGGTGTTCTGCAGGCAGCTGACGTCCTCCTTATCAACTGATGATGTCATTGGTTGTCAGGACGCCAGCGGCTAGAAGGTTGTAATGGTGCACAACGAAAACCTGTGACTTTGTGTAACTAAAAGGCAGACCTGTTCCACCCGCTGGCTTGTATACAAGTTTTGGGCAGCTTGTAGACATTTTGCCAAGGCACCCCTGAAGAAACCTCAAGGCACCCCACTAGGCACCATGGTTGAAAAAGGCTGGTGTGGTCACATGGCCTTTCCTTGTTGTTTGGCATCTGCAGGGAAAGATCTTTGGGAGGGGCTTCTATTACTCTGCTGATGTAAGCTCTCTACAGTGTGTGTCTGTGCCTTCACAGCCCTAATCTGTGCTCTGCAAGGGTCACATACCTTGTAGCAGAGCCTGACATGTAGAGGATGGCCTCTCTTACAGTCCAGGCTGTATTTTTAAAAATATATTTTTTTAAAATATATTCTTCAGATTTTTTTTAACATATAAAAAAGTAATTTTAACATATATTTTTACATACCAGTTGCAAGAAAAAGTATGTGAACCCCTTGGGATTACGTGTGCTCTGAACGCCATCTAAGTCACAACAATAGAAGAACACAGTCTGCTGAACATAATACTACACAAACATTAGATGTTGCCATGGTTTAATTGCACATTACATGTAAACATTCACAGTGCAGGGAGGAAAAAGTATGTGAACCTTTAGACTTAATAACTGGTTGACCCTCCTTTGGCAGCAATAACCTCAACCAAACGTTTCCTGTAGTTGCAGATCAGACCTGCACAACGATCTGGAGTCATTTTGGACCACTCCTCTTCACAAAACTGTTTCAGTGTAGCAATATTCTTGGGATGTCTGGTGTGAATCGCTCTCTTAAGGTCATGCCACAGCATTTCAATCGGGTTGAGGTCAGGACTCTGACTGGGCCACTCCAGAAGGCGTATTCTGTGCTGTTGCAGCCATTGTTTTGTTGAATTACTTGTATGCTTTGGGTCATTGTCCTGTTGCATCACCCATCCTCTGCGGAGCTTCAGTTTGCGGACAGATGGTCGTATGTTTTCCTGCAAAATGTCTTGATAAACTCTGGAATTCATTTTCCCATCAATGACAACAATCCGTCCAGGCCCTGAGGCAGCAAAGCAGCCCCAAACCATGATGCTCCCTCCGCCATGTTTTATAGTGGGGATGAGGTTTTGATGTTGGTGTGCTGTGCCTTTTTTTCTCCACACATAGTGTTGTGTGTTCTTCCCAAACAACTCAATCTTGGTTTCATCTGTCCACAGTATATTTTGCCAGTAGTGCTGTGGAACATCCAGGTGATCTTTTGCAAACTTCAAACGCGCTGCAATATTCTTTTTGGACAGCAATGGCTTCCTCCGTGGTGTCCTCCCATGTACTCCATTCTTGTTTAATGTTTTCCTTATTGTAGATGTGTCAACAAAAATGTTAGCATGTGCCAGAGATTTCTGTAGGTCTTTAGCTGACACTCTGGGATTCTTCTTTACCTCATGCAGCATTCTGCGCTGTGCTCTTGCAGTCATTTTTACAGGACGACCACGCCTAGGGAGAGTAGCAACAGTGCTAAACTTTCTCCACTTGTAGACAGTCTGTCTTACCGTGGACACATGAACATCAAGGCTTTTGGAGATACTTTTGTAACCCTTTCCAGTTTCATTCAAGTCAACAATTCTTCATCGTAGGTCTTCTGAGAGCTCTTTTCTGCGAGGCATGGTTCACATCAGACAGTGCTTCTTGAAACCAGTAAACCCAAAACAGGTGTGTGTTTCTTAAGGGCAGGACAGCTGTCAGCAACACATCCAATATCATCACACTGATTGGAGTCAAGGTTGGCTCACTCCTGGCTCCAATTAGCTCTGGGAGAAGTCATTAAGCTAGGGTCTCACATACTTTTTCCTGCCTGCACTGTGAATGTTTACATGTTATGTGCAATTAAACCATGGCAACATCTAATGTTTGTGTAGTATTATGTTCAGCAGACTGTGTTCTTCTATTGTTGTGACTTAGATGACGTTCAGAGCACATTTTATGCCCAATTCATGCAAAACTCAACGTAATCCCAAGGGGTTCACATACTTTTTCTTGCAACTGTATATTTGTAAATGCATTCCAAAAATGTAGATTTTTTATTTTTTAAGACATACAGTATATTTGAAATGTATTTTTAAAAATATTTGTCATATATTTTGTAATAAAATCGCATATCAACATGCAGTGTGTGTCTGTATATGTATAGATAGATAGATAGATAGATAGATAGATAGATAGATAGATATTGAAATATATTGAATATGACCCAAATTGTAGTGTTTCAAATATATATCAATATATTTGGGAAGAATATTTTTAACATATATTTCAAATATATTTTTCTTCCATGTGGGAGTATACATGATGTATGGAGTAACCAGGGCTTACCTCTGACATGTAGGGACACTGTATCTATGTAATTCTCATATTTATCCTGGGATATGTCTCTTTCACATCTGTATTTTCCAGCCGCGTTCCAGGATCCTATGTCAGCTGATTCATCATTGCCACAAAACGGACATATGTGTTCATCACCCTTGTAGAATTTTGTTGAATGCACAACATACCCAGGAGGGCTGTGACATGTCAAAGAGATCCTTCCATCGTCATAAAAAAGAGGTTGAATGATGACCAAACCTTCTATAGAAAAAAGCAGGGCAGTGTCTTAGTACCAACCATGACAGATAAGTCATTCACTAAGTTATAAATAAATTCCTCAAGAATCCACACAGTTGTCACGTCACAAATAATCCTCATATTTGGCCTAATATCCATCATCAGATCCATCTCGTGTCCTGTAACGGAAGCTTAGGCAGGACAGAACACACAAATAAGATGATGAACACACAAAGCTTTATTGAACTATGGAAGGCACTCAATCAGGGTAGGAAGGTAGCGTCCAGGTACCCAAAAAGGGGAAGAGAGGGGAGGAGCCCAACATAATTGTAATCCGGCCCATGATAGGGCACTCTAGGTAGCGATGGCCCGAGCACTCAGGGGGGCAGTCCAGGTAGCAGTAATCTGGGCCCACCATAGGGGCAGTGCAGGCAAGGGTAATCTGGGCCCACCATAGGGGCAGTCCAGGGCACTCCGCAACATGCGGCTTGAAGGGACACTCACGGTAGGCGGCTAGAAGACACGCAGTAGCAGGCGGCTTGTAGGGACACTCACGGTAGGCGGCTTGCAGACACTCAGCAGCAGGTGGCTTGTAGGGACACTCACAGTGGTCAGTGGACAGGGACCCTCACAGCAGTCAGCTTGAGACAGGGGCCCTCACAGCGGTCAGCTTTCCAGGGACAGCAGCGATCAGCAGGCAGGGGCCCTCACAGCAGTCAGCTTTCCAGGGACAGCAGCGGTCAGCAGGCAGGGGCCCTCACAGCGGTCAGCTTTCCAGGGACAGCAACGGTCAGCGGCCCTCACAGCGGTCAGCTTGAGACAGGGGCCTTCACAGTGGTCAGCTTTCCAGGGACAGCAGCAGTCAGCACACAGGGGCCCTCACAGCGGTCAGCTTTCCAGGGACAGCAGCGATCAGCACACAGGGGCCCTCACAGCGGTCAGCTTTCCAGGGACAGCAGCAGTCAGCGGTCATCTTGAGACAGGGGCCATCACAACGGTCAGCTTCCAGGAACAGCAGTGATCAGCAGGCAGGGGCCCTCACAGCAGTCAGCTTTCCAGGGACAGCAGTGGGAGTTCTGGCTGTGGGGTCTGGCCTCAGCTCAGACCCCACACAGCGCTTCTCCCGAGCGCAGGTCAACACAGCAGGCTTGCAGGTAGGGACACAGCAGGCTTCCAGGGGCTCAGCAAGGTCTTGGCTGTGGGGTCTGGCCTCAGCGCAGAGCCCGCACAGCATCCTGTCCCGAGTGGGGATCGAGCACACACGCACCCCCTGGGGTCCCGCACCGGCCTTCTTAAGTCGGCGCAGGACACTACCCAGTTGTCCCGGCAATGGCCAGCCCAGCGTCGGGTTGCCGGGGCAATGAGGCCCTGCCCCCTCGACACAGGCCACGCTCTTGGGAGCACGGCCTTTGTCTCCGGCGCGGGGAAACTTGCGCCTGCGCTGTGCCCGCCAGGGGGTGCGCAGAGACACCTTGGCAGCCCTTTGCTGGGGATTCTTGGTGGGGGGCCCGAGAGGTGCTAACCGCACCACAGGGGGTGTTTCCTCCCGTCCTGCACAGCCCTTTGATGTAGGCTGGTAGGACGCAAGAAATCTGCAAGAGGGAAGGGAGGGTTGAAGGGATACGGCAGAGGGACAGCAGGCAAAGGGGGATGGGGAAGGCACGGGCACTCCGTGACATGGCCATAGGGCAGTATTTTCCAGATTGGGGCATTCCAGGAAAATATCACATTATGGCCACCAGATGGAGCTGGCAATCATAAGAAATAAACACATTACACATAGTACGGTCATTATTTGCGATGGCTGTACAAAAAGCAAATTCCTGTTCAATTTGAATGCTTAATTATGAGTGCTGTTTTTATATAATTGGATAGCTGAAAAGGATACTAACCTATTAGACTCTATAATTAGGAGATTATATTGGTTATTTAAAAACAGTGATATCTTCATGAGTGTAACTCACATATTTGGTCATAGAAACATAGAAGAGTGACCGTAAAAAAAAAAAGACCAAGTGGTCCTTTGAGTCTGCCTCATGTAGATAGATCTATGTTGGTCCCTAGCATGTTTGAATTATCATTAGTCTTTATATAGTAATACCAATTTACACATTGTACAGTACATTCACATTAGCCCCTAACTTCATGTAGCTTATAATCCCTATCTCAGATCCTTACACACACATATTAGGGCCAATTTAGATAGCAGCCAGCTAACCTACCAGCATGTCTCTTGGGGACTTGGAGGAGACCCATTAAGTCATGAGGAGAGCAAGCAATCTCCATGCAGTTGGAGTATTGAGTGGGATTTGAATCAAGGACCCTAGTGCTACAAGGTATAAATACGAATCCACTGTGTTGCCCCTTAAATTGTTTCATTGGTGGCGCTGGAACCTTAAGGTAATATTCAGTGACAATTTCATACTCAGATTATTTTTGCAAATGTTATACATATAGTGTCCCTTTGAGACATCTGGATATTTGGTAAGCAGCTTCTAGGCACCAAGGGATTGCTGTGGTCATCCTCGGGTAGTAAAAGCAATATTTGAATCATGGCATTGAAATGCCACAGTGAAACGTATGAATCTGAATATATT
Source organism: Staurois parvus (assembly GCF_062004578.1). NCBI lineage: Eukaryota > Metazoa > Chordata > Amphibia > Anura > Ranidae > Staurois > Staurois parvus. Next base: position 85,795 of record NW_028318998.1, read on the forward strand.
TCAAATGTAACTAAGATACAAGAGGCTACCCTTTTTGGGGGCCAGATATTGCTGCCTTCATCAGGGCTTGTAAAAATGTGGAGTCTGAATGTGAGGACTCAGGCAGTGATATGTAGCTTAAAATCATGCACTTTAGCTTTTCAGTTTTGGAATTGAAACATTCAGCAGCTGATTGGAAGTAGCAACTGTTGTCCGCACGGTCACTCTGTCATACCACGTTATGCCCAATCCTTGGATCAAGATCTTGCCTATCTCCAAAACCCTTATCAAACCACAATAAATTTAAAACAAAAAAAAAAAAGCAGCAGCCTGGTTCTTTATCCCCAGCAGAACCATACAAGAAACGTGTGTGCAGAGGATGAAGTGAGTATTGAAAAGCAAATGGATGGTGGACCAGGCAGTTACCAAGCATGGTAGGACGTAAAACTATAGACCTCCTGGACCTCCCATGTTCTTCATGCAGAATTGAGATGTGCTTTAGTGACCGATACCTTTTACTGGACATTAATGTCTTATAGGGTAATCTTCTGAGTAGAGGTATCCCTCAGGGGCCTTTCTGAGATGGGATAGGGAACACCACAACATAATTGCCAATCGTTGTGCAATGCACAGCTATGTTGAATGGCATGGGTTGTGATCTATCAACTGAAAACTGTAAAAGCTAAATGATGATTCTGGTGCGAAAATATATGAAGAGATGGTGCAAGAATCTACTGCAAACAGGCTCAGTGATAAAATATAGTTCATCTATCAAACTATTTTAGGGTAATACTGGGGATCTCACCATTGAAGACGTCCAGTCTGACTGTTTCACTTTTTCCATTTGGTGCATCATCCCAGCTATTCTGTGTACAATAGTAGAATCCACTGTGATAATCTTGAGCAGATGTAATTGTGTAATCCTTGGAGTAGTGAACAATCTGATTGTCCTTAAACCAAACGTATGGCCAAGAATAGATTCCCATATTACATGTCATCGTTATAGACTCTCCCGTGAAGAGCTTGTTCCGGTTTGGAGTGAAGGTCACCACCCTGGTTGATGGCACTTTTGGAAACAAATTAAAAATGAAGCAGAACCGAAAACATACAGAAAAGAAAAATGGCATTGACTAAATATATGCTTTTGATGAAATAAGCACCCTGACTTCAACAGCATCCCATCCCCATGACCGGGACCTCGGGAATAACTGACAGCTCATTGGATAAAGAATAGTGCAAACCCCAAGTTTGAATAGAGGTGAGTTTGGAGGATGGCCATTCTCATTTGTACTCTTGGTTCCTGCTGCACCGTAAATTGCACCTCTCCAGGTTCCACTTATTATTTAAAGCAGCCTTTCTCAACCTTTTTGACATGGAGGAACCCTTTAAAGTGTTACTAAATCCCGGACCCTGCGTTCGCTACATCCGCTCTCCCCAGACCCTGCATTTACTATATCGGCTCTCCCCGAACCCTGCATTCGCTATATCCGTTCTCCCCGGACCCTGCATTCATTATATCCACTCTCCCATGACCCTGCAGTCACTATATCGGCTCTCCCCAGACCCTGCATTCGCTATATCCGCTCTCCCCGGACCCTGCATTCACTATATCCGTTCTCCCCGGACCCTGCATTCACTATATCCAGTCTCCCCGGACCCTGCATTCACTATATCTGGTCTCCCCGGACCCTGCATTCACTATATCCAGTCTCCGCGGACCCTGCATTCACTATATCCGCTCTCCCCGGACCCTGCATTCACTATATCCGGTCTCCCAGGACCCTGCATTCACTATATCCAGTCTCCTCGGACCCTGCATTCACTATATCCGCTCTCCCCGGACCCTGCATTCCCTATATCCGCTCTTCCCGGACCCTGCATTCACTATATCCGGTCTCCTAGGACCCTGCATTCACTATATCCAGTCTCCGCGGACCCTGCATTCACTATATCCGGTCTCCCCAGACCCTGCATTCACTATATCCGCTCTCCCTGAACCCTGCATTCACTATATGCAGTTTCCCCGGACCCTGCATTCACTATATCCGGTCTCCCCGGACCCTGCATTTGCTAGATCTGCTCTCCCCGGACCCTGAATTCACTATATCTGGTCTCCCCGGACCCTGCATTCACTATATCTGGTCTCCCCGGACCCTGCATTCACTATTTCTGGTCTCCTTGGACCCTGAATTCACTATATCCGGTCTCCCTGGACCCTGCATTCACTATATCCGCTTTCCCCGGACCCTGCATTCACTATTTCTGGTCTCCCCGGACCCTGAATTCACTATATCTGGTCTCCCCGGACCCTGCATTCACTATATCCGCTCTCCCCGGACCCTGCATTCACTATATCCGGTCTCCCCGGATCCTGCATTCACTATATCTGCTCTCCCCGGACCCCGTATTCACTATATCCGCTCTCCCCGGATCCTGCATTCACTATATCCGCTCTCCCCGGACCCTGCAGTCACTATGTCTGGTCTCCCCGGATCCTTCAGTCACTATATCCGGTCTCCCTGGACCCTGCATTCACTATATCCGCTCTCCCCGGTCCCTGCATTCACTATATCCGCTCTCCCCGGACCCCGCATTCACTATATCCGCTCTCCCCGGACCCCGCATTCACTATATGTGATCTCCCACAGTGCACACAACATGGAAATGCAATTATTTTAGTACATATAAACTGCTAAATACCTTTTCTCATCAGCAGTATATAGCAGTCTTGTGACTTCTATCAGTGTCCAGAAGAGCACTGGTTAAAGATTGTAGGAGAATTTTTATTTCTGCTTTAGGAGGATGCAGAACCCCTGATCTCTGTCTGGACAGTGCAGATTGGCCCTGTGCTGATCACGTGCACTCTCCCAAGAAAATAAAAACCTCTCTAACAATACACACTAAACTGAGCATGTGCAGAATGGCTATGGCTCAGTCTGTCAGATTTTGGATCTGAAATACACAAAAATTTCAATACCAAAACATTGGTGGAGAAAAATCCTAGAACAGGTTTAGTGGAGTCAACAATTTGCCCCCAAAAATAATATTAGCCATAAACGGTGGAGCGAATGAGCTCACCAGTGATATCATTTTTTTTTCACACTAATGTCTCGTACACTCAATGAGAATATAGGACAATGATGGGTTTTTTTGCATGCTAGTCTCGTGTCAAAAATGACGAGGTTACTAAAGTCGCATTAATATCTTCTTTCATTTCTGAGCATGCATGGTCTTGGTCTTTTGCTTGTCCCTTCAGATAATTCCCAAATGACAATTGTAATGGATTTAAAGGAATCCGAAATAACAAAATAAAATTTCATCCAAAATTAGAATCTGATTGGAGTTTGAAAACAATATTGAATTCGAAAACAAGAAAAGAATGAAATAGAATAGAAAATAATGGAATAGAAAAGAATAGAACAGAAAATAAAAGAATAGCACTGAATAGAGTAAAACAGAATAGAATAAAAAATAAAAGAATAGAAAAAAATAAGAAAATAAAAGAAAGGAATAGAAAAGAATAGAATAGTGTAGAAAATAAAATAATAGAAAAGAAAAGAATAGAGTAAAACAGAACAGAATGAAATAAAACAGAATAAAAGAAATAAAAGAATATAATAAAATAGAATAGCATTGAATAGAAAATAATAGCATAAAAAAGAAATAGAATAGAATATAGCTGCCTTCTGAAATTTGAATAAAAAAAAAGAGTAAAAGAGAATAGAATAGAGTAAAATAACGTAGAAAATAAAGGCACAGAATAGAAAAAGAAAAATAGAATAGAATAGAACTTAAAGACTAGAATATAATAGAAAAGAATATAGAGGAATAGAATAAAAAATAATAGTATAGAAGATAAAAATTAGAATAGAATATAATAGAATAGAACAGAGTAAATTAGAATAAAATAGAAAATAAATGAATAGAATATGATAAAAAAGAAAATAGAGGAATAGAATAGAAAAGAATAGTATAGAACAGAGGTGGGCAAACTTTTTGACTTGAGGGCCGCAATGGGTTCATATATTGGACCCGGGGGCCGGACCAAGAGTAGATGAATGATGTGTATGTGTCATCCATAGTAAGTATAGTAATATTCCCCCATAGCAAGCATAGTAATTCATCCCCCATATAGTAATTCATCCCCCATATAGTAATTCATCCCCCATAGTAATTCATCCCCCATATAGTAATTCATCCCCCATAGTAATTCATCCCCCATATAGTAATTCATCCCTCATAGTAATTCATCCCCCATAGTAATTCATCCCCCATATAGTAATTCATCCCCCATATAGTAATTCATCCCCCATAGTAATTCATCCCCCATATAGTAATTCATCCCCCATAGTAATTCATCCCCCATATAGTAATTAATCCCCCATATAGTAATTCATCCCCCTTAGTAATTCATCCCCCATATAGTAATTCATCCCCCCTATAGTAATTCATCCCCCCTATAGTAATTCATCCCCCATATAGTAATTCATCCCCCATAGTAATTCATCCCCCATAGTAATTCATCCTCCATATAGTAATTCATCCCCCATATAGTAATTCATCCCCCATAGTAATTCATCCCCCCTATAGTAATTCATCCCCCATATAGTAATTCATCCTCTCTATAGTAATTCATCCCCCATAGTAATTCATCCCCCATATTAATTCATCCCCCATATTAAGTCCCCAAGTCCCCCCTGTGTCAATTCACTTACCTTTGCTCCGCGCGTTCCTCTCGCCGTGTTCCCGCGCCGTTCCGGTGTAGCATGCAAATCTGTCTCCTATGAGGATGTCCCCCTCGACGTATCTGCGTCGAGGGGGACAGATCCTCATAGGAGACAGATTTTCATGCTACACCGGTCTTCAGGGCGGACTGTGAGAGGAGCCTAGCGGGAGCCTAGCTCCGCGGGCCAGATTAAAAGGTCCGCCGGGCCGTATACGGCCCGCGGGCCTTAGTTTGCCCATTGCTGGTATAGAAGATAAAAATGTGAATAGAATATAACAGAAAATAACAGAATAAAATAGAATAGAATAGAAAACAAAAATAGAATAAAATGAAAAATAAAATAAAGGAATAGAAAAAATAGAATAGTATAGAAAATAAAATCTTAGAATACAAAATAATAGAGTAAAACATAACAGATTGGAATAGAACAGAATAGAAAATAAATAATAAAATAGAATAGCATTGAATAGGAAAGAATAGAATAGAAAAGAAATAGAATATAGCCACCTTCTGAAATTTGAGGGAAAAAAAGAGGGAATAGAATAAAATAGAATAGAATAGAGTAAAACAGAACAGAATAGAAATTAAAAGAGTAGAATAAAATAGCGTAGACAATAAAGGCATAGAATAGAAAAAATAGACTAGAATAGAAAATAAAAGAATAGAATATAATAGAAAAGAAAAGAATACAATAGAAAAGAATAGAATATAATAGAAAAGAAAATGAAGAAATAGAATAGAAAAGAATAGAGTATAATAGAATAGAATAGAAAACAGAATAGAAAAGAAATAGGATTGAATAGAATATAGCTACCTTCTGAAATTTCACAAAAAAAGAGAGAATAGACTAAAACAATAGAATAGAGTAAACCAAAATAGAATAGAAAATAAAAGAATAGAAAAAAACTGAATAAAAAATAAAGGAATAGAATAGAAAATAATATAATAAAATAGATTAGCATTGAATATAAAAAAAATAAGATAGAAAAGAAATAGAACAGAGTAAAATAGAATATAGTCGCCTTCCGAAATTTGAATGAAAAAAGATAGAAGAGAGTAAAACAGAACCAAATAGAAATTAAAAGAGTAGAATAAAATAGCATAGAAAATAAAGGCATAGAATAGAAAAAATTAGCATAGAATAGAATAGAATAGAATAGAAAATAAAATAAAAGAATATAATAGAAAAAAATGAAGACATAGAATAGAAAAGAAGAGAGTATAATAGAATAGAAAACAGAATAGAAAAGAAATAGGATAGAATAGAATAAAATAGAATATAGCTACCTTCTAAAATTTGAATTTCACAAAAAAAAAGAATAGACTAAAACAGAATAGAATAGAGTAAACCAAAACAGAATAGAATAGAAAAGAATGGAATAAAATACAATAGAAACAATAGAATAGAAAAGAATTAGAATAGAATATAGCCGCCTTCCGAAATTTGAATTTTGAAAAAAATAGAATAGAATAAAACAAATCGAAACTAAGCAATTTTTTTGTTCTTCACGTGTCAACTTCTTGCCCAGGCTACCGTTCTCTGGCTTGTGTACTAATGCCACTAGGCCTTCTAGTGACACCTGCAGGAAGTGTAATGATAGTGCAGCTGCAGCAGTCCTGTCTCTGGAATGATGTGAAGGGAGTTGTGAGCTGGATGCATGAAGCCTATTGGGCCAATCAGAGACCTCTGAGCGACTACTAATGACCCCGAGACTGATAGTAAAGTCTGGGACCATACCCGGCTGGGTAGATCTATGGAGAAGGAGAGCCTGGTATACTATGGGAGGCACCTTGTTCATCTTGGACGCTTCACCTTTTGACTCTCAGCCTGAATAGAGCTGGATGCTATAGATTTAATATACAGGGAGATGGTTCCCGACACTGTGGTGCTCCGTAGGAGAGGAGAGAGAACTACTAAGAGAAGATGGCCTGTCAGTGATGTGCAATGCGTGGCTTTCACAGTTGACTGCTACGGTCCGCCCACTAAATGTGGCAAAGTATTCCAAAGGCACCAGCTCTTACTGTGAAGAACCCTTTCCATATGTGGAGGTTAGATCTCTATTCCTCCAGACATAAAGAGTGCCCCATTGTCCTCTGTAATGACCTACACTCTACACCGAGTTTACTACACGGCTCGAAAAAATTAAAGGAAGACTTTGAAAACCCATCAGATCTCAATGGGGACAAATCTCCTGCTGGATCTCTATATTGATATCTATGGACGGGGTGATGTGTGAGGAACGTAAGGATGGCCCATCATTTGGTGAAAAATGATCGACCTACAGAGGACTGAATTCAAAGACACCCCCAAAATCAAAGTGAAAAATGATGCAGCAGGCGAGTCCATTTGGTTGAAATGTCATTGCAGCAACTCAGAATGGTACTCAGTAGTTTTTTTGGCCCCCATGTGCTTCTATGCATGCCTGACAACGTTCGGGGAGGCTCCTAATGAGACCACGGATGGTGTCCTGGGGTATTTCCTCCCAGATCTGGACCAGGGCATCACTGAGCTCCTGGACAGTCTGAGGTGCAACCTGATGGCGTCGGATGGACCGAAACATGACATCCCAGAGGGGTTCTATTGGATTTCGGTCAGGGGAGCGTGGGGGCCATTCAATGGTATCAATTCCTTCATCCTCCAGGAACTGCCTGCATACTCTCACCACATGAGACCAGGCATTGATGTGCACCAGGAGGAACCCAGGACCCCCTGCACCAGGAGGAGTCCAAGACCCATTGCACCAGGAGGAACCCAGGACCCACTGCACCAGGAGGAACCCAGGACCCACTACACCAGGAGGAACCCAGGACCCACTGCACCAGGAGGAACCCAGGACCCACTGCACCAGGAGGAACCCAGGACCCACTGCACCAGGAGGAACCCAGGATCCACTGCACCAGCGTAGGGTCTGACAATGGGTCCAAGGATTTCATCCCGATACCTAATGGCAGTCAGGTTGCCATTGTCTAGCCTGTAGAGGTCTGTGTGTCCCTCCATGGATATGCCTCCCCAGACCATCACTGACCCCCCACCAGAACAGTCATGCTGAACCATGTTACAGGCAGCAGAACGTTCTCCACGGCTTCTCCAGACCCTTTCACGTCTGTCACATGTGCTTTGGGTGAACCTGCTCTCATCTGTGAAAAGCACAGGGCGCCAGTGGTGGACCTGACAATTCTGGTGTTCAATGGCAAATGCCAATCCAGCTCTATGGTGCCAGGCAGTGAGCACTGGGCCCACTAGAGGACGTCGGGCCCTCAGGCCACCCTCATGAAGTCTTTCTGATTGTTTGATCAGAGACATTCCCACCAGTGGCCTGCTGGAGGTCATTTTGTTGGGCACTGGCAGTGCTCATCCTGTTCCTCCTTGCACAAAGGAACAGATACCGGTCCTGCTGATGGGTTAAGGACCTTCTATGGCCCTGTCCAGCTCTCCTAGAGTAACTGCCTGTCTCCTGGAATCTCCTCCATGTTCTTGTCTCCTGGAATCTCCTCCATGCTCTTGAGACTATGCTGGGAGACACTGCAAACCTTCTGGCAATGGTACGTATTGATGTGCCATCCTGGAGGAGTTGGACTGCCTGTGCAACCTCTGTAGGGTCCAGGTATGGCCTCATGCTATCAGTAGTGACACTGACCCTAGCCAGATGCAAAAGATGAGTAGGGAAACAAATGTCAGTGGCCTCCAGCTGTAAAACCATTTCTGTTTTGGGGGTCGTCTCATTGTTGCCCATCTAGTGCACCTGTTAATTTCATGAACACCAAAGCTGCTGAAACTGATTAACAACCTTAATGCGACTTACCTGACCAGATCAATATCTCAGGAGTTTCATTGACTTGATGCTAGACTCGGATTACAAAGTCTTCCTTTCATTTTTTTGGATATGGACCACATATATTTTTTTTATGCATGGTAATCATATCCTACGGCTTAATTCTTTTCTGAAGAACTGACCTGGAACAAACGGAACAACCTGCACCTCATCTCTGTCTCTGTAGGTACGGACTGCAGACATCGAGCAGGTATAAGTGTCATTAGATGTTATGTGATCTACAACGAGCAAATTGGAATCGGGGGCCGACACAAAGACCTTTTTGTTGTCCCTGTAAAATATTGTCTGTCTCGTAGAATATCCAGAGCGGCTGTGACACCTCAGAGTCACCGAATCGCCTTCATACACATAGACCGGAGCCTGCAAGATGACCGGATCTGAAATACACAAAATCACAGCATGGCCAAAACATTGGTGGAGATAAATCCTAAAGCAGGTTTACTGGAGTCAACCATCTGCCTATACAAATAGGAGTAGCCATTGGGGCTGCTGTAAGAAACCATGGGGCCCCATACAGCCAACCTGTCAGCCCCCCCCCAAAGAAAACAAAGCTTACTATGCTTCAGTTATGACTGAACACAGTGAGTGATCGGCACAGGTCACTCGTTGGTTTCATTCAGGTAAGAAAGGGACTGGAAAATGTGAAATATTTACTGGACCCTTCCCCCACTCTTCATCCTGAAGGATCCTATTGTGTGCTTACAGCTGCCAGTGGGAGGGAGAGGAGGGAAGCACTGAGAGGGTATACAGGGGGGCCTGGGCAGCAGGGGGAATGGTATGGTGCACAGGGAGGGTAATGAGTATGATGGGGGGTTGGGGGGGGGGCAATTACTGGAAACGATCCCCTGTATGGCCTTCTCTGCAGCAGCTGAAAGCCAGCAGGAAGGAGAGGAGAAAAAGCCAGGGGAGCGGTTCAAGTAATTTCTCCCCTCTCCCCAGTCGTACCAATCACCTTCCCTGCCTACATCCGATTCACCCAGCTGCATTGGCCCCCCTGGTGGCCTAAGCCCCGTACAGGAGGACTGGTGGTACCCCCTTATCCACGGCCCTGCCCACATGGAAGAAAATATATTTAAAATTTTCATCATTTGGTGCCTTCCTGGCTGGCTGTTAACAAACCCGGATTGGAACTCACTGGAGGTTTCCAGAACATAGCGGGTGGAGGGACAAATTGCACCTTGAATATTTATGGGACTTTCACCAATCCCTGGGGAAGTGGGCTTAGAAGGTGAGAGAAGAGCTCATAAGTATTGCGAGGTTTACTCATCTGTGAGGGACCCCTGTGCTGGGGGGCTCTGCCTCTGGGGCAGAGAGGAAGAGGGGAGCACTAGGAGACCAGCCCAGCTTGAAGGTCTCAGCGAGGCCCAACAGCCGAGCCAGAGAGTCAGCCTGTCGGCAGTGGAGAGAGCAGCAGCAGGTCTGCAGACAGGAAGCTCCATGGTGGGACTGAGCACTAAGCCAACCATTACTCAAGAGAGAAAAGACAGTGAAGTGCAATACCTCACGGGTCAGGACCAAGTGTGGTCCAGTGCAGTGCAAGACAGCCAGGGGCACACCACTTCTCTACAGCTAGGTGCAGTGTCACCATTGTTCTGTTATTGGGACTACTACTACTTGTACTACCACTCGCACTGCTATGCAATACACCTCACATTTCTACAGTCCGGTATCTCATGCTCCCATCTATATCTAAGTTCATTGTTCCCTAACAAAACACCAGAACCAAAAACCCTAGATCAGGGGTCTCAAAACTATGACCCTCCAGCTGTTGAAGTCCCATCATGTCTCTGCATCTGGGAGTCTTGCCTGTGGCTGTCAGAGTCTTGAAGGCCTCATGGGACTTGCAGTTCCTCAACACCTGGAGGGCCCTAGTTTGGAGACCCATGCCCTAGACTAGGGGTCTCCAAACTATGGCTCCAGGTGTTGAGGAACTTCATGTCCCATGAGGCCTTGCAAGGCTCTGACAGCCACAGGCAAGACTCCTAGAGGCAGGAGGCATGATGGGACTTGTAGTACTTTAACAGCTGGAGGGCCATAGTTTGGAGACCCATGCCCTAGACCAGGGGTCTCCAAACTATGGCTCCAAGTGTTGAGGAACTTCATGTCCCATGAGGCCTTGCAAGACTCTGACAGCCACAGGCAAGACTCCTAGAGGCAGGAGGCATGATGGGACTTGTAGTACTTTAAAAGCTGGAGGGCCATAGTTTGGAGACCCCTGCCTTAGACTATTCATTGAGTTGTTTGGAAATGTACAGAAGATGCCAATTGCCTGGCTGTGGGCACTGTAAGTGGGGAAATGGGCCCCAAAACCAGCAGCTTCTTGGGGGGTAGCACTACATATATTTAAGTCCTTGATATATAATTTGATAATCTCACCATCGGAGACAGTCAATTGGACAGTCCTACTGGAGACACCAGCTCTGGTTTGACATTTGTAATACCCGCTGTCCTGGGTGAGGGCAGATTTAATGGTCAAGGTCTTGGAACTGCCCAACCACTTTTCCTTCTTGTACCAGTGATAGGTCAGATCTTCTTTTCCAGATGTCTTCATATTACAGGTTACCGTCACGGACTCCCCAGTGAGGATCTTGTTCCAGTCTGGAGTGAAAGTCACCACCGGCTCCTTGGAAAATTCTGCAATTGGTATAAACACCCAACCAAAGTGAAAGTCCTTTTTTTGGTTATATTGACCCTTTCTAACAGTACCCCCAAAATTTTACCCCAAAAAAGTGTATCATCGTTTACAATCCTAGAATTATTTTTTTTTTGGGGACGGTTCAACTTTGCCTTCTGGCAACGTTACCTGACCCAACTCTGCTGTCAAAAGGTGCCCAAAGGTTTTACAATTTATTTTAATAATTAAAATAAATTGATACAATTCCAGCAAAATTCAATTTTTATTGTACGGTGCTTTTACCATTATTAACCGCTTCCTGTCCGGACACTTTCACCCCCTTCCTGTCCAGGGCAATTTTCAGCTTTCAGCGGTATCACACTTTGAATGACAATTGCGCGGTCATACAACACTGTACCTATATGAATTTTTTAGCATTTTTTTTGAGACAGATAAAGCTTTATTTTGGTGGTATTTATTCACCGCTGGGATTTTTATTTTTTTTGCTATGTAAATGAAAACGTCCAAAAATTTTGAAAAAAAGTGTTTTTCTGATAAAATTTTGCAAATAAATAATCTTTCATCATAAATCTTGGCCGAAATGTTATCTTTTTAGCAAAAAAAAAATAAGCCAAATTAGTTTATAACCAAAAATTATAATTTTTAAAAAATGTTTTATATTTTTATTTTATTTTTTTATATTATTATTTATGTTTTTTTTGTTTTTTTTTACATACTGTCACCCTAGCAGTACAATGTCACCATGGTGACACTGTACTACTTGTGGGGGGGTGATGAAGATTTTTTTTTTTTTTTACACTGATTGCTTTTACACCCATATAGGATGTAAAAGCAATCATTTCTCTTTCTCTCTGTCTGCATTATTGCAGCCATTGAGAAATACTGAGTGAGTTGTGATTGGTCACAGCTTGTCACATGGTACAAGGCTGTTGTGAATAGCCTTGTACCATGTGACCTCTGTGATCATTCACAGATTTCACACGTAGTAAGCAATGATGTCACAAGTGACATCTTGCTTACTACTTTGCATGTGATCACTGATTGGCCAATCAACGATCACATGATCGGGACCTTGTACAGAGGTCCCTTCCGACGATCGGTGTTTCACTGTGTCCGGAGGACACAGCGGGCACCGTATCGCGGTGCTGCATGCTCCCAGCTAGAAATGGCGGGTGCCGTTTATGAACGGCAACCCGCCCCTGGAGTGCCACCGTCCTGCCGTTTATAAACAGCAGGCGGACAGCAAGTGGTTAACCACTTCCTGTCCGGCCCATGTACATAAACGGCCAGACAGAAGCAGTGCAGGATTCACTGCCTGTGCGCGCTACTGGGAACGCACAGCACCGCGATCCGGTGTACAGAACTCTGTGTGAGGTCCCGATTCATGCAATCAATTTTGCTAAAAAGATAGCTGAATACATTTTGGCCAAGATTTATGAAGAAAGATTATTTATTTGCTAAATTTTATAAGAAAAACACTTTTTTTTTCAAAATGTTTGGACTTTTTCATTTATATAGCAAAAAAATAAAAATCCCAGTGGTGAATAAATACCACCAAAATAAAGCTTTATCTGTCTCAAAAAAATGCTAAAACATTCATATGGGTACAGTGTTGCATGACCGCGCAATTGTCATTCATAGTGTGATAGCGCTGAAAGCTGAAAATTGGCCTGGGCAGTAAGGGGGGGAAAGTGTCCGGACTGGAAGTGGTTAAAAGTCAGCAGCTGCAAAAACTGTATTTGCTGACTTCTAATAAACACTCACTCACCTGTACTGGGGTCCAGCAATTTTCTCACCCGCGCAATCCCTTCTCTCCTTCTGTCCTCCACGGCGCCGGCCGACCCAGATGTCTTTGGAGTGTGGGAGGAAACCGGAGTACCCAGAGGAAACCCACACAGGCACAGGGAGAACATGGCAACTCCAGGCAGGTGGTGCTGTGGTTGGGATTCGAACCAACAACCCAAATATCTTTGGAGGTGGGAGGAAACCAGAGCACCCAGAGGAAACCCACACAGGCACAGGGAGAACATGCAAACTCCAGGCAGGTGGTGCTGTGGTTGGGATTCAAACCAACAACCCAAATATCTTTGGAGTGTGGAAGGAAACCAGCGCACCCAGAGGAAACCCACACAGGCACAGGGAGAACATGCCAACACCAGGCAGGTGGTGCTGTGGTTGGGATTCAAACCAACAACCCAAATGTCTTTGGAGTGTGGGAGGAAACTGGAGAACCCAGTGGAAACCCACGCAGGCACAGGGAGAACATGCAAACTCCAGGCAGGTGGCGCCGTGGTTTGGATTCAAACCAACAACCTTAGTACTGCCTATTTACTAATGCTACCAGCATAAGATTTAAAAATAGTCAATGTTGATTGAGAGAGTGAAGTTTTTTTTATGACTCTATAGCTCTGAGGAAGGCAGTTTAGCTCCTGAAACACGTCAGCTTTTTCAACCAGATATTTCCAGGAAGGGTTGATCTCCCATACCAAAAGCATTTTGATGTCAGCCTACCACACAGTTTTGTTTGTGAGTATCCATTTGTCTCCCTCATCACCTCCTCTCACGCTTGCCTCCAGGACTTCTCCAGAGCCTCTCCCATCCTCTGGAACTCCCTACCACAGCATGTGCGGTCAGCCCCCACCCTGTCTGCCTTTAGGCGATCTTTGAAAACTCACTTCTTCAGGGAAGCCTACCCCACCTCCATCTAAGAACTGTACTTGAATCACCTCCGCCAGATCATCCCCGCAGTTATCACCTTTTGTATCACCTCCCCCTTCCTTTAGATTGTAAGCTCCACGAGCCGGGCCCTCCTATTCCTTCTGTACAGAAATGTATTGTAATTGCTGCGCAAACTGTTGGCGCTATATAAATCCTGTATAATAATAATAATTTGTCATCATTTTATATTAATAAATTTTGTATCCAGGTAAGGCGCCCTCTTGTGTATTTTTGTAGGGGAGAGTACAAGTTTTTGTGGTTGAGAAAAATGTACTGATCCGGAAAATAGAAAACTAATGCAGCCACCATACCTAAGGACTGGTAAGCTGAAATATATTGCAAACCTACATTTTTCTTCTTGGGTTTAGCAAGCCTCAAATGGTCTTTCTGTGGACTCAATGGCTTTCTGCAATTTTTTCACACCTACTGACTAACAGGAAACTGAAAGGCATCAGTCTCATTTTTAGCATCTTTGCTTTTCTTATCATGGCTTTATAATCTCTCCTAACATTTATGGGGACGCCGCCAAGCTGGGCAACGGTGTCAGAAAAAAACCGCCATCCCAGATTGCCATCTCTGACTGTCAATGACGTGTTCCACTGCAGGCTCCTGGCCTTCCAGTAAAAGTGATCTAGACTAGACCACATCACATTATTTGCAAAGATTCACAGGCCAAGATCATCAGTTTTATAGATGAAGGAATTTCATTTAAATGAATGAATACATTTTACTTTCCGCAATCATCATGGTGTTATTCAGAACAACAGTTTTCGGTAAACAAAGTAATGAAGTTTCAAATAAATGTGAGTCTCCTTTTAGAGGCCTCATATCAGATTTTAGGCACGTGTGGATCATTTCTTTCAGAATTCAAATTCAGACAAATTTTTCATTTGAGATAGTAACAAATTTAAACGAATCTGAAATAACAAAATTTAATTTTGGAAAACAAGACTACAATAAGATAGAATGGAAAATAAAAGAATAAAATAGAAATAAATAGAATAGAAAATAAAAGAATAGAGTAAAACAGAACATATAAGAATAGAAAATACAAGAATAGAATATAAAATAAATGAACAGAATAGAAAAAAACAGAATAGAATAGAAAATGAAGGGATATAACAGAATACAATAGAAAATAAAATAATATAATAGCATAGACTAGAGTAAAACAGAATATAAAATAAAAGAATAAAATAGAAATAAATAGAATATAAAATAAAAGAATAGAGTAAAACAGAACAGAAAAGAATAGAAAACACAAGAATAGAATATAAAATAAATGAACAGAATAGAACAGAAAATAAAATAACATAATAGCATAGACTAGAGTAAAACAGAATAGAAAAAAAAAGAATATAATAAGACAAGACAGAATAGAAAATAAGGAAATAGAATAGAAATAATAGAATAGGAATGAAAGGAATACAATAGAAAAAATAGAATAGAATATAAAATAAAAGAATAGAGTAAAACAGAACAGAAAAGAATAGAAAATAAATGAATAGAACAGCATAGAATAGAGTAAAACAGAAGAGAATAGAAAATAAAAGAATATAATACGACAAACTAGAATAGAGTAAAACAGAACAGAAAAGAATAGAAAATAAAACAATAGAATAGAAAATAAATGAAAAGAATAGAGAAAAACAGAAGACAATAGAAAATAAAGAATATAAAACTACAAAATAGGATAGAAAATAAGGAAATAGAATAGAAATGAATAGAATAGAAATTTAAAAAAATCGATAGAATAGAAAAACGATAACATAGAATAAAATTTAATACAACCGTCTTCCAAAATTCAAATTGTGAATAGAATAAATTCAAATACAAATGTATTAGAATAGAAAATAATAGAATAGAAAATAAAAGAATAGAATAGAATAAACAACAGAATAGAATAAATAGAATATAACCATCTTCCAAAATATGAATTTTGAATTGAATAAATCCTAATTCAAATAGAATAGATTAGAACAGAATAGAATAGGAAAAAATGGAATGAAATAGAATAGAAAATAAAAGAATAGAATAGCAAAAAAAATTATTAGAATAAAATATAAAGAATCGTCTTTCGAAATTCAAATTTCGAATAGAATAAATTCAAATAGAATAGATTAAAATAGAACAGAAAAGATTAGAATAGCAAAGAACAAAACAGAATAGAAAATAACTGACCATTTGGAAACTCAGGCACTCCCGAGGGCCCGGGGTCAGTAGGGGGCCCCATGAGATGCCCCTGGTACCTTTTTCATAGGCTTTTTTTGAGTTTGGGCAAGGACACAGGGGCCCTATGATCCCCTATTGCCCGGGGGCCCCATGAGTTGTCAGTCCGCCCCTGCTGGGTGTTCAGTGTGTCCACAAACCTTTAACCACTTGCCGTCCGGCCGCTGTATACAAACAGCCGGACAGTCGCAGTCCAGGGGCGGGTTGCCGTTCATAAACTGCGCCCGCCATTTTGGACTGTGCGCACTCCTTGGGAGTGCACAGCACCGCGATCTGGTGACCTCTGTGTCCTCCAAACACAGTGGAACAACGATCGTCGTACAGGACCTCTGCGTGAGGTCCCGATCATGTGATCACTGATTGGCCAGTGATCACATGCAGAGTAGTAAGCAAGATGTCACTTCTGACATCATTGCTTACTACGTGTGAAATCTGTGAATGATCACAGAGGTCACATGGTACAGGGCTATTCACAGTAGACCAAACACGAATTCTTCTGCGCTCAAGGACCCAGGCGGGTGGCACATAGATGGAACCAGAACTGGACAAACACCGACCACCAGTGCTTCAAAGGTTGTGCAGCTCCAAACAAGGCTGGGGAAGCCCGACCAACACTACAGAGCGAAATAAAAACGAGAAGCGCACAAACCTTGCGCATTACCTCAGTAAACACAAATTTATTAATCAGAAAGGTACTCACAAACAGCGAATAAAATCAGGCATGTCAGTCCTCACAGGGACTTCAGAGATAGAGAGCCAGCGCGAGTCCCATCGTGGGGGTAAGCACTCAGTTCAGCTGACGCGTTTCGAAGGCCAAACCTTCTGATTTTATTCGCTGTTTGTGAGTACCTTTCTGATTAATAAATTTGTGTTTACTGAGGTAATGCGCAAGGTTTGTGCGCTTCTCGTTTTTATTTCGCTCTACAGGGCTATTCACAACAGCTTTGTACCATGTGACAAGCTGTGACCAATCACACCTCACACAGTAGTACAGAGAGAAGGAGAAATTATTGCTTTTACAGCCTTTATGGGTGTAAAAGCAATCAGTGTAAAAAAAAAAAAAATCTTCATCACCCCCCCACAAGTAGTACAGTTTCACCATGGTGACACAGTACGGCTAGGGTGACAATATGTAAAAAAAAAACATAAATAATAATATAAAAAAATAAAAATGTAAAAAAAACATTGTTACATTTTTGGTTTTAAACTAATTTGGGTTATTATTTTTTTTTACTAAATAGATAACTGAATAGATTTATGATGAAATATTATTTATTTGCAAAATTTTATAAGAAAAACACTTTTTTCAAACTTTTTGGACTTTTTCATTTATATAGCAAAAAAAAATAAAAATCCTTGTGGTGAATAAATACCACTAAAATAAAGCTTTATCTGTCTCAAAAAAATGCTAAAAAAATTCATATGGGTACAGTGTTGCATGACCGCGCAATTGTCATTCAAAGTGTGATAACGCTGAAAGCTGAAAATTGGCCTGGACAGGAAGGGGGTAAAAGTGTCCGGACTTGAAGTGGTTAAGGAAGGGTGGGCTCCCTCCAGACATAGCTGCCCTCAATCTATCCATTATTATTATTTATGGGCTCCGACTTTGGAGACTCAAAATTTATAGAGCTAGGACTGCGGCACGTTAGGATGCCGTGATGTGGCCTCTGCAGCTTACGCATATATGTGTGCAAACTAAACCTCTGGTTTTAACGTGAACGGTTAGACAGGGACAATTTGGTTTGTTGCAGACTGGCTGGTAAGTGAGCTGGGAATTTTTCTTTGTTTTTTGACCTGCGTCACTCTTCCATGTGCTTCTTGCCAGTTATAGGTTGTGGTGGTTGCCATGTGTTTGTAGGCTTCCCTATACACATAATAATCCGAAAAACGCAGAATCCGAACACAAAGGCTGAGATATCTTGCATTCCAATTTTTCATTTAATGTACTTACCTGAAATAACAACAGTCACACCTGTAAGAGAGAAGATTTAGTCAGCAATACTGTTTTATATTCAACTTGTACATCTTCTTAAAAAGTATGTAAACCGAAGGAAAAACATTTATTATATATATTGCAGGTCACCAGTCATTAGATGTTACATAGTTAGTCTGGCTGAAAAGAGACAAAAGTCCATCCAGTTCAACCATTAAAAAAAAAAATGTATAATCTTACACCCACAGTTGATCCAGAGGAAAGAAAAAAACCCAGCAAAGCATGATCCAATTTGCTCCTGCAGGGAAAAAAATTCCTTCCTGATCCCCCGAGAGGCAATCGGGTATTCCCTGGATCAACTTTACCTATAAATGTTATATCCAGTTATATTCTGTGTATCCAAGAAAGAATCCAGGACATTCCTACAGCAATCCACTGAGCTGGCCAGAACCAACTCTTGAGGGAGTCTATTCCACATTTTCTCAGCTCTTACTGTGAAGAACCCTTTCTGTGTTTGGAGATTACATTTCTTTTCCTCCAGATGTAAAGAGTGTCCCCTTGTCCTCTGTGATGACCTCAGGGGGAATAGCTCTACACCGAGTTCACTATATGAACCACTGATGTATTATACATGGAGATCATATCCCCCCTTATGTATTATACATGGAGATCATACCCCCCCTTATGTATTATACATGGAGATCATATCCCCCCTTATGTATTATACATGGAGATCATACCCCCCCTTATGTATTATACATGGAGATCATACCCCCCCTTATGTATTATACATGGAGATCATACCCCCCCTTATGTATTATACATGGAGATCATATCCCCCTTATGTATTATACATGGTGATCATATCCCCCCTTATGTATTATACATGGAGATCATATCCCCCCTTATGTATTATACATGGAGATCATATCCCCCCTTATGTATTATACAGGGAGATCATATCCCCCTTATGTATTATACATGGAGATCATATCCCCCCTCATGTATTATACATGGTGATCATATCCCCCCTTATGTATTATACATGGAGATCATATCCCCCCCTTATGTATTATACATGGAGATCATATCCCCCCCTTATGTATTATACATGGAGATCATATTCCCCTTTATGTATTATACATGGAGATCATATCCCCCCCTTATGTATTATACATGGAGATCATATCCCCCCTTATGTATTATACATGGAGATCATATCCCCCCTTATGTATTATACATGGTGATCATATCCCCCCTCATGTATTATACATGGTGATCATATCCCCCCCCTTATGTATTATACATGGAGATCATATCCCCCTTATGTATTATACATGGAGATCATATCCCCCCCTTATGTATTATACATGGAGATCATATCCCCCTTATGTATTATACATGGTGATCATATCCCCCCTTATGTATTATACATAGAGATCATATCCCCCCCTTATGTATTATACATGGAGATCATATCCCCCCTT
Organism: Staurois parvus; assembly: GCF_062004578.1. NCBI lineage: Eukaryota > Metazoa > Chordata > Amphibia > Anura > Ranidae > Staurois > Staurois parvus. Next base: position 105,335 of record NW_028318998.1, read on the forward strand.
ATGTATTATACATGGAGATCATATCCCCCTTATGTATTATACATGGAGATCATATCCCCCCTTATGTATTATACATGGAGATCATATCCCCCCCCTTATGTATTATACATGGAGATCATATCCCCCTTACTCTCCTCTTCTCAAGAGAGAATAAATTCAGTTCCTCTAATCTTTCCTCATAGCTGATCTCCTCCATGCCTCGTATCAGTTTGGTTGCCCTTCTCTGTACTTTCTCCAGTTCCCCAATGTTCTTTTTGTGAATTGGTGCCCAAAACTGAACTGCATATTCCAGATGAGGTCTTACTAATGATTTGTACCGGGGTAATTTGATGTGGTGGGTGCATAGGTAAAAATGTCCCTGGTCCATAGGGGGCGTACAGGTTAAAAAGAACACAACAGCCACATAAAAGACTTTCTCTAGCAAGGGAGTGAAAACTTTTGCCTAGAATTTACCAGGTCGGAGTCTTAGTACTCTGTAATGACGTATAGTAAATATATAATAGTAGGCAGGTCCATAATTACATGTGATGGGGCACCAAAGCAAAGCCATTATAGTATCCTTGTTTCTCTAATATCCGATTAATCTGTGAATGATAATTTTCATAACGATCATTCAGAAGTGTTGGCTTTCTCCAAATGTGTTTACCAAATGCTAGTAATGCCTTAACAAACCATACGGTAGCCAAACAGATTTGGGCCCCATAGCATCCTATAGCTATAGTTATGTCCTTGATAATAGGCCAAAGGTCCAAGCATCAATAAGTCGTTATCTGAAAACACAACAAATTCCAATACTCAGGTAAAGCTCAACCCATTTTTTTTTTCATTTTGTATGGAGTGCAGATGGGTTAGGACCCCTCTCAGAATTTTATTGTTGCCTTTGTTACCACTGGTAAGATTCACCATCTATAGCTGACCTGGTCGCCATTGTTGTCAGGACTGCATATAGTATGAAATCCACAATTTTGACTTGTTACTGGAACAGTTATGGATGGGAAATCTGCCAGTTGGGACATTTGATTTGATAACAACTTCCAAAGAGAGAATATCCTTTACCTCTTTTCCCATAGTGTCTCGGGACAGGCCATGAAGAAAACTGTTGGGTGGCTGGCCATGGACTTTGCACCATGAACGTTTCTAGTCCAACTCAGCTGGATTGACCAGCATGTGGTCTACAAACCTTGCATAGCAGTTCTGAAAATTTTGGAGAAGAATTCCAGGTATGGATATTTTTACATAGTCACATACATTGGTCCAGCTTGGTCCATACCTGGAGTTTTATCATTCTAGGGTTTAGGAAAGGTAGAGAAAAAGAAAATACTTACAGATGAAGGTAATCATCCAGTGTAGCCAGTGTAAATTGTAGGCCATTTTCTGCAATCTGGGTCTGTAAAGCAACATACAGCACAACAAATTTGTGGACAGTTTGAAGTTTCCTAGCTTATGATAACAATGTTACATTGTTGAGTTATTATGGAGGTTGTTGACTCTCTGGCTTTTGTGATGATTGGCCAGCTCCATTACTTACAGCCACCAATTTTGAACAAGTACCTGGGGGAGTTCTCAGTCTATATCAGCCTTTCTCAACCTCTACAACACAGAGGAACCCTTGAAATAGGTTTCCATTCTCACGAAACCCTTGCTAAAGTTACAATATCTACAACTCATGATACATTAGTGTGATGGTCAATGGAGAGAAAGCTCCTTACGCTTGTATTGGGAAGAATTACCCCCTTACAGATAGCTAAAACGAACAATGGTGTCATTGGGAACTTGCTGCATTTGAGACATAGAAATTGCTCCTTGCTCAAGGAACCCCTGATAACCTCTTGAGGAACCCTAGGGGTCCATGGGACCCTGGTTGAGAAAACCTGTTCTACAGTATATGCTGCAAATTGCCAGCCAGTAGCTTGGCATATAGTGATGCACAAGGATGGAAATGACAGCTAAGCAAGAGGCAACAATGTAACAATGCCTGTAATTCTATAACGACAATCTCACTTTTAGATTGCAACCCTCCCCCTTCCCACAATAAAAATGGTATACTAACTAGATGACTGGCGGCACAGTGGCTTAGTGGTTAGCACTTCTGCCTTGTAGTAATCGGGTCATGGGGTCAATTCCCAACCATGGTGCCTCCTGCATGGAGTTTGCATGTTCTACCTGTGTTCGTGTGGGTTTCCTCCATGTACTCCGGTTTCCTCTCACACTCCAAAGACATGTTGGCAGGTTAATTGGCTCCTGTCTAAATCGTCCTAGTTTCACCCCTGGCCATGCAGGATCTCCTCCATGGTAGGGGTTGGGGAAAGACCTGGCAACCTACCCTGTAAAATAATTGCTAAGAGAATTCATGGAAGAAGTCGCTTGCGAGTGACGGTCAATGCAATCGCCAAGGGTTGGATACGACTGAATGGATAGATAGACCTAGATGACTACTGTGCTCTCATGGAAAGCCCATAGACTGAAAGTGGTTCTAAAGGTTCAAGGTTTTTTACCTTCATGCATTGTATGCATGGAGGTAAAAACCTTCTGAGTGCAGCATGCCCCCCAGCCCCCCTAATACTCACCTAAGCTCCTTCTTGATCCAGCAATGTTCACTGGAGTCTCGGCTATCCCAGGACTCCCTCTTCTCATTGACTGAGACAGAAATGGGAGCCATTGGCTCCCACTGCTGTCATTCACAGCCAGTGAGCTACGAGAAGAGAGGAGGTGGAGCCGAGCCAAGGCTCCTTGTGTAAATGGATCACAGCCAGTGAGCCATGAGAAGAGAGGAGGTGGGGCCGAGCCAAGGCTCCGTGTGTGAATGGATCAAAGCCAGTGAGCCATGAGAAGAGAGAAGGTGGGGCCGAGCCAAGGCTTCGTGTGTGAATGGATCAAAGCCAGTGAGCCATGAGAAGAGAGAAGGTGGGGCCGAGCCAAGGCTCCGTGTGTGAATGGATCACAGCCAGTAAGCCATGAGAAGAGAGGAGGTGGGGCCAAGCCAAGGCTCCATGTGTGAATGGATCACAGCCAGTGAGCCATGAGAAGAGAGGAGGTGGGGCCGAGCCAAGGCTCCGTATGTGAATGGATCACAGCCAGTGAGCCATGAGAAGAGAGGAGGTGTGGCCGAGCCAAGGCTCCGTGTGTGAATGGACGCATGGAGCAGTGGGTGCTCCCATAGCAAGCTGCTTGCTGTGGGGGCACCCGACAGGAGAGCCTGAGGGGGACTGGAGAAGAGGAGGCTGCTCTGTGCAAAACCACTACACACAGCAGGTAAGTATAAAAAAAACAAAACCTTTAGAATCACTTCACATTTCGTCAGGGACACCAACGTCCCAGACCCAACTGGCAAGAGCTTCCCACAGGAGCTTTTCGTTCCCTTTACCCCCACCCTCCTGGACTAGTGCCGGATAACCAAACAGGCAGAGTCCGCACCTGCCTATGGGCCCCATGCTGTTTAAGGGCCCTGTGAAATTAGATCAAAATGATATTGATTTGTTCTAGATGGAAAAATGGCAATGAAGCTTTCCTAATTTGTTTACAGAAGATAGAAAAAATGTATCAACCCATAGAAATGAAAAATGTACACTGAGGACGTTATAAAGAAAATTCTGTATTAATGTCATGTAAAAGTTAAAGTACACAAATCATAGACATCAGGTTTACATTACAGTTTGTCTCATAAAAGTTCATCTTGAAACAATTTCCGTACGTGTAATGTATAGTAGTGATGGTCATCTCCATCTTCACACTACTTTGTTCAATGTTATCCCACTAGAGCCCATGCATGATAAACCTCCATGAGCTCAAGGGCCCAAGGTTTCCACTACCTAGGGGCCTCCACAGAGTTCAATCTGGGACTGCCCTAGTCTCACTCCCCACCCTATTGCCTTTCTTACTTTCCTAGCCTCTTCTGTTCACCCGTTCTCTTCTTGGTCTGCTTCATATATCTGCTTCTTGTTGTACATTATACCTGAACTGGAACTGACCTGGATATTCCATTACCCCCACACCCAGGAGACATTACCTTCTCTTAAACCTTAGATACTGAAGACATTGGTTTATAATGAACTACTGGCACATGAACTGTAATGGTATATTAGTCTTAGTCCGTAGGGTTCAATATTGAGTTGGCCCCGCCCTTTGCGCCTATAACAGCTTCAACTCTTCTGGGAAGGCCGTCCACAAGGTTTAGGAGGGTGTCTATGGAAAGGTTTGACCATTCTTCCAGAAGCACATCTGTGAGTTCAGGCACTGATGTCAGACCAGAAGGATTGGCTCGCAGTCTAATTCATCCCAAAGGTGTTCTATGGAGTTGAGGTCAGGACTCTTTGCAGGCCAATCAAGTTCTTCCACCCCAAACTGGCTCCTCCATGTCTTTATGAACCTTGCCTCATGCACTGCTGTGCAGTCATGTAGGAACAGGAAGGGGCCATCCTGAAATTGTTCCCACAAAGTTGGCAGCATGAAATTGTCCAAAATGTCTTCCCCACAGAAAGTAAGGGGCCTAACCCCAACCCCTGAAAGACAACCCCACACCATAATCCCCCCTCAACCAAACTTTACATTTTGCTCAATGCAGTCAGGCAAATACCGTTCTCCTGGCAACTACCAAACCCAGAAACGTCCATCGGATTGCCAAACAGAGAAGCGTGATTGGTCACTCCAGAGAAAACATCTCCACTGCTCTAGAGTCCAGTGGCAGCGTGCTTTACACCACGGCATCCGACACTTTGCATTGCACTTAGTGATGTAAGGCTTAGATGCAGCTGCTCAGTCATGGAAACCCATTCCATGAAGCTCTCTACGCACTGTTGTTGTGCTAATCTGAAGGCCACATCAAGTTTGGAGGTCTTTAGCTATTGACTCTACAGACAGTTGGTGAATTCTGCACTTCAGCATGCACTGACCCCGCTCTCATTTTATATGACCTACCACTTGGTGGCTGAGTTGCTGTTATTCCCAGTTGCTTCTACTTTATTGTAATCCCACTAACAGTTGAGCGTGGAATATTTAGTAGTAAGGGAATTTCACGGATGGACTTATTGCACAGGTGGCAACCTATCACGGTACCGAGCTTGGATCCACTGAGCTCCTGAGAGCGACCCATTCTTTCACAAATGTTTGTAGAAGCAGTCTGCATGCTTAGATGCTTGATTTTATACACCTGTGTCCATGGAGGGGATTGGAACACCTGAATGCTTTGGAGGGCAGGCCCAATACTTTTGGCAATATAGTGTATCACAGATATAAAAAAATCGTACAAAAATATAAACAATATTAATGCTGTTCGAGTACATATGTATTTTCCATAGATCTATATATCACATATTCTCTAGTACAGCTTTTCCCAACCTTTTTAATATGGAGGAACTCTTGGGATAATGTACCAGGCTTAGGGAACCCCTGCTGATACTTACTTTAGCTACAGCTCACTATACATTAGTGTGATGGTCAGTGGGAAGAATGTCTCTTATACTGGTGGTCAGTGGAAGGAATGCTTCTTACATTGATAGTCAGTGGGAAGAATGCTCCTTACGTTGGTGTTCAGTAGAAAGAATGCTCCATACATTGATGGTTAGTGGGAAGAATGCTGCTTATACTGATGGCCACTGAAAAGAAGGTTCCTTACGCTGGTGGTCAGTGGGAAGAAAGCTCCTTACATTGGTGGTTACTGAGAAGAATGCTCCTTACATTGGTGGTTACTGAGAAGAAAGCTCCGCACATTGGTGGTTACTGAGAAGAATGCTCCTTACATTGGTGGTTACTGAGAAGAATGCTCCTTACATTGGTGCCCACTGAGAAGAATGTTCCTTACGTTGGTAATCGGTGGGATGAATGTTCCTTACACTGGTGTTCATTGGGAAGAAACCCCCTTACAGATAGCGAAACCGATTATTGTTGCAGTGCTTACTCATCTGAGACGCAGTTGCACAATGCTTAAGGACTACCAAGCAACCCCAGAATGAACCCTAAATTCCATAGAACCCTGATTGAGAAAGGCTGCTCTAGTATATTATTCCCAAACATCAACCTTAATTTGCCTAGAACTACACAAAAGAGAACCTATTGACATAGAGTCACATCAATGTAATGGGATTTGTTCTTGATCCAGCAGCTACTATATGGAGGGTGCTCTTCTCCGGAAGGGACAAATACCTACCCAGCAGACAATGGTGAAAGTGTAATGAATTTAATTGTATACATAGACCATAGATCATCAAGTTGGGGCAGCTGCCTAATTTGTATTTAAATAGAGGTCATCTACAGTATGTACAATCCACCATATCAGATTTCAGGATCTTTGCTACAAGTAAGTACACGTCTTGTTTGTTGTCAATCTTTTGAGAATTACAATATAGAATTTTATTTTTAAAAAGGTTATCATACCTAATGAATGTGTGGATGCATTCGGTCCTTGGTCCTTATCTACCTTGTCTGACGTTCAGATGAAAAGCTTAGCAAGAACTACTAGATAGATCCTCTGTCGCGAAGAGTAAATCAGTAGATGACTGCCCTTAAAACTAACATTTAACAGTGAAAATCAGTGTTCATGTCCCATGACTCTTTCTCTTCCTGTCCAGTGACATCTGTTCATATGTTCACCATTCTGGTGGCAGTTTTTCCATTTAAGGAGAAGTTGCGATTTCGTCAGAAAACCGAAGGAAGTGTCTATTACTCATAGATGCTTCTGATCAAAATAAGCAGGAAGATTATCTATAGCCTTGCACTCTGAATCTCTTAGGATTGCCAGGACCTGTTCATTGATTCTTTTCGTGACTCTGTTGGTATCAGTGGGCAAATGCAGGGTTGCTGATAGAGGGGCACAGGCAACCCTCCTGTACCAGGCCCAGGCCTCATATGTTCAGCAGGAGGGCCTAGGCTTGGCAGGGGTTGTCCACATAGAGTACCCCCAACAGAACACTTTTGTCCCTTCAGCAGCATTGGCCTAATAATCTAGTCCGGGTTGAGCATTGATCACTTACAGTAGTCTGTATGGTTTCTCTGGAAACCTAGTGCCAACATACCATCATTTTGTGCTATAAAGGTTTTTCCTTAATTTAACTTTTCATCCATTGAGTTTTGGCCTATGGGACCTTGGGTAAACCTGTTGGGGAACACATTCAATCATTGGCCTTAGTCTACAGCAGGGGCGGACTGACCATTTGGAAACTCGGGCACTGCCCGAGGGCCCGGGGTCAGTAGGGGGCCCCATGAGATGCCTCTGGTACCTTTTTCATAGGCTTTTTTGAGTTTGGGCAAGGACACAGAGGCCCCATGATCCCCTATTGCCCGGGGGCCCCATGAGTTGTCAGTCCGCCCCTGGTCTACAGTATAACCTTTCTAAGTGCCTACCCACCTGCTGTCCTGGTGATGAGTGAATGCGAACTTCTCCAACCTCTCTTTCATTGACATGTGGAAAAATATCCAGTTTCCAAGAACACTTGTGCTTTTAAAAGGGAAACCACTCCAGTCCATACGTTAGTTATTGGGTAGAGCTGTAGACATGAGCTGATTCAGAATACTTTATTAATCCCAAAGGGAAATTCTAAGAATACAGTTACATTCAACGCTGACAACACAAAACCAAGATACAAGATTTATTTGGTATCAAAACAAAATTAAAACTACTATACTCTAATATTTCATACGACCCTATTAGAATACTACATAGAATAAATAACAAAGTGAAAAATAACACCAAATGCAAATATCACACCACTTTCTCTAGATTTACTCAAAACTCATATGTAGCACCCTCTAGGGATGCTAGAGAAGTAAATTTAGTGTGGCTCACAGTAGTGAAGTGAGCAAGTCTGTTTGGGTTTACATAGGTACTTAGGTTACTTAAGTCAGGCTGGTGGGCTCTACAGGTCAGCCCTCTGGTACCTCCCCCTGGTTCTTGAGTCTTTCAGAATATTCTAGAAGCTAGTGGGTGGAGGGGTGGAGACCAAAATCTGCATATTCATGGGAGTCTGCCAATCCCAGGCAGGAGACCTGGCATTGTGGTAGATGGGCCCATAAATATGAGAGCGCGTAGCCAGCAGGGGAGTCTGGTGATTGGGTGGAAGATGGAGTGTTGAGAATCATGAAGCCTGGGAGGGGACCCTGGGAAAGGGCTCTGCCTCCAGGCTGGAGCTGAGAGGGAAGAAAGGAGAAGTTAGATAGAGGGAACTGCACTACAAGTCATAAATACATATTTGCCATATGTACAGTATGGGACCGGCTCCTGGAATTGACACTCAGCATTTGCAGGGAAGGGCATTTGATGGCTCTCTGTAGTGGGTTTCTCTTGAGATATTCTTCAAAGCATTTCATTTATCTAGGTCATGCTATACACAGTTAGTCTGGATGAAAAAAGACAAAAATCCATCCAGTTCAACCATAAAAAAAAAGTTATAATCCTACACCCACAGTTGATCCAGAGGAAGGCAAAAAAACCCAGCAAAGCATGATCCAGTTGTCTCCTGCTGGGAAAAAAATTCCTCCCTGATCCCCCAAGAGCAATCAGATATTCCCTGGATCAACTTTACCTATAAATGTTACTATCCAGGTATATTCTCTATATCTAAGAAAGAATCTAGGCCTTTTTTGAATCAATCCACTGAGCTGGCCAGAACTAACTCCTGCAGGAGTCTATTCTACATTTTCACAGCTCTCACTGTGAAGAAACCTTTCCGTGTTTGGAGATTATATTTTTTTTCCTCCAGACGTAAAGAGCGCCCCCTTGTCCTCTGTAATGACCTCATGGTGAATAGCTCTTCACCGAGTTCACTATATGAACCACTGATGTATTTATACATAGAGATCATATCCCCCCTTATGTATTACACATGGAGATCATATCCCCCCTTATGTATTATACATGGAGATCATATCCCCCTTATGTATTATACATGGAGATCATATCCTCCCTTATGTATTATACATGGTGATCATATCCCCCCTTATGTATTATACATGGAGATCATATCCCCCCTTATGTATTATACATGGAGATCATATCCCCCCCCTTATGTATTATACATGGAGATCATATCCCCTCTTATGTATTATACATGGAGATCATATCCCCCCCCCTTATGTATTATACATGGAGATCATATCCCCCTTATGTATTATACATGGAGATCATATCCCCCCTTATGTATTATACATGGAGATCATATCCCCCCTTATGTATTATACATGGAGATCATATCCCCTCTTATGTATTATACATGGAGATCATATCCCCCCCCTTATGTATTATACATGGAGATCATATCCCCCTTATGTATTATACATGGAGATCATATCCCCCCTTATGTATTATACATGGAGATCATATCCCCCTTATGTATTATACATGGAGATCATATCCCCCTTATGTATTATACATGGAGATCATATCCCCCCGTATGTATTATACATGGAGATCATATCCCCCTTATGTATTATACATGGAGATCATATCCCCCCTTATGTATTATACATGGAGATTATATCCCCCCTTATGTATTATACATGGAGATCATATCCCCTCTTATGTATTATACAGGGAGATCATATCCCCCCTTATGTATTATACATGGAGATCATATCCCCCTTTATGTATTATACATGGAGATCATATCCCCCTTATGTATTATACATGTAGATCATATCCCCCTTATGTATTATACATGGTGATCATATCCCTCCTTATGTATTATACATGGAGATCATATCCCCCTTATGTATTATACATGGAGATCATATCCCCCTTATGTATTATACATGGAGATCATATCCCCCCTTATGTATTATACATGGTGATCATATCCCCCCTTATGTATTATACATGGAGATCATATCCCCCCCTTATGTATTATACATGGAGATCATATCCCCCCTTATGTATTATACATGGTGATCATATCCCCCCTTATGTATTATACATGGAGATCATATCCCCCCTTATGTATTATACATGGAGATCATATCCCCTCTTATGTATTATACATGGAGATCATATCCCCCCTTATGTATTATACATGGAGATCATATCCCCCTTATGTATTATACATGGAGATCATATCCCCCCTTATGTATTATACAGGGAGATCATATCCCCCCTTATGTATTATACATGGAGATCATATCCCCCCTTATGTATTATACATGGTGATCATATCCCCCCTTATGTAATATACATGGAGATCATATCCCCCCTTATGTATTATACATGGAGATCATATCCCCCTTATGTATTATACATGGAGATCATATCCCCCCTTATGTATTATACATGGAGATCATATCCCCCCTTATGTATTATACATGGAGATCATATCCCCCTTATGTATTATACATGTAGATCATATCCCCCCTTATGTATTATACATGGTGATCATATCCCTCCTTATGTATTATACATGGAGATCATATCCCCCTTATGTATTATACATGGAGATCATATCCCCCCTTATGTATTATACATGGAGATCATATCCCCCCTTATGTATTATACATGGAGATCATATCCCCCTTATGTATTATACATGTAGATCATATCCCCCCTTATGTATTATACATGGTGATCATATCCCTCCTTATGTATTATACATGGAGATCATATCCCCCTTATGTATTATACATGGAGAGCATATCCCCCTTATGTATTATACATGGAGATCATATCCCCCCCTTATGTATTATACATGGAGATCATATCCCCCCTTATGTATTATACATGGTGATCTTATCCCCCCTTATGTATTATACATGGAGATCATATCCCCCCTTATGTATTATACATGGGGATCATAACCCCCCTTATGTATTATACATGGAGATCATATCTCCCTTATGTATTATACATGGAGATCATATCCACCCTTATGTATTATACATGGAGATCATATCCCCCCCTTATGTATTATACATGGAGATCATATCCCCCTTATGTATTATACATGAAGATCATATCCCCCATGTGTATTATACATGGAGATTATATCCCCCATTATGTATTATACATGGAGATCATATCCCCCCTTATGTATTATACATGGAGATCATATCCCCCCTTATGTATTATACATGGAGATTATATCCCCCATTATGTATTATACATGGAGGTCATATCCCCCCTTATGTATTATACATGGAGATCATATCCCCCTTATGTATTATACATGGAGATCATATCCCCCCTTATGTATTATACATGGAGATCATATCCCCCCTTTTGTATTATACATGGTGATCATATCCCCCCTTATGTATTATACATGGAGCTCATATCCCCCCTTATGTATTATACAGGGAGATCATATCCCCCCTTATGTATTATACATGGTGATCATATCCCCCTTATGTATTATACATGGAGACCATATCCCCCCCTTATGTATTATACATGGAGATCATATCCCCCTTATGTATTATACATGGAGATCATATCCCCCCTTATGTATTATACATGGAGATCATATCCCCCCTTATGTATTATACATGGAGATCATATCCCCCCTTATGTATTATACATGGAGATCATATCCCCCTTATGTATTTTACAGGGAGATCATACCCCCCCTTATGTATTATACATGGAGATCATATCCCCCCTTATGTATTATACATGGTGATCATATCCCCCTTATGTATTTTACAGGGAGATCATACCCCCCCTTATGTATTATACATGGAGATCATATCCCCCCTTATGTATTATAGATGGAGATCACATCTCCCTTATGTATTATACATGGAGATCATATCCCCCATTATGTATTATACATGGAGATCATATCCCCCCTTATGTATTATACATGGTGATCACATCTCTCTTATGTATTATACATGGAGATCATATTCCCCTTATGTATTATACATGGAGATCATATCCCCCTTATGTATTATACATGGAGATCATATCCCCCTTATGTATTATACATGGTGATCATATCCCCCCCTCATGTATTATACATAGAGATCATATCCCCCTTATGTATTATACATGGAGATCATATCCCCCCTTATGTATTATACATGGAGATCATACCCCCCCCTTATGTATTATACATGGAGATCATATCCCCCTTATGTATTATACATGGTGATCATATCCCCCCTTATGTACTATACATGGAGATCATACCCCCCCTTATGTATTATACATGGTGATCATATCCCCCCTTATGTATTATACATGGAGATCATATCCCCCTTATGTATTATACATGCGATCATATCCCCCCTTATGTATTATACATGCGATCATATCCCCCCTTATGTATTATACATGGAGATCATATCCCCCCTTATGTAATATACATGGAGATCATATCCCCCCTTATGTATTATACATGGAGATCATATCCCCCCTTATGTATTATTCATGGAGATCATATCCCCCCTTATGTATTATACATGGAGATCATATCCCCCTTATGTATTATACATGGAGATCATATCCCCCTTATGTATTATGCATGGAGATCATATCCCCCCCCCCTTATGTATTATACATGGAGATCATATCCCCCTTATGTATTATACATGGAGATCATATCCCCCTTATTTATTATATATGGATATTATATCCCCCCTTATGTATTATACATGGTGATCATATCCCTCCTTATGTATTATACATGGAGATCATATCCCCCCTTATGTATTATACATGGAGATCATATCCCCCCTTATGTATTATACATGGAGATCATATCCCCCCTTATGTATTATACATGGAGATCATATCCCCCCTTAATCGTCTCTTGTCAAGAGAGAATAAATTCAGTTCCTCTAATCTTTCCTCATAGCTGAGCTCCTCCATGCCTCTTATTAGTTTGGTTGCCCTTCTCTGCACTTTCTCCAGTTCCCCAATGTTCTTTTTGTGAATTGGTGCCCAAAACTGAACTGCATATTCCAGATGAGGTCTTACTAATTTGTACCGGGGTAAATGATATCTCTCTCTCTGGAGTCTATACCTCTTATCCCTTGTAGTACATGTTGCTTCGGAACTTATCCAAGCAGATGTTTTGTAGCTTCTCCAAGCAGCTTCTTCAGTGTCAGGAACATTCCCCAGCATTTTTTATCCACATATGTAACTCAAATTAATCCAATCACCATGGAGTATGTTAAGGCAGATGTATCCCTGACACCAAGGGAAGTGATCGTGTAGTTTGTAAAAAAGAAAGCCTACTTTCTACCACTCGTTGAGGTTTGTGGAATGGCAGAATTTCTCCATAAAAATACTGGCTAGGTAGGTGCAGCCAACAGATTTGCAAATTTGCACCGCTTTAATCTTAGGCCGGCCATAGACGGTTTAAATCTCAGCCAGTTCAGTAGGGACCAGCTGAGATTCGAACCATGTTTCGGCAGGCAGAATGTATCCAAGTTGATCAATCAGCCTGTCAGATTGTATATACAATTACTGCCAGCGGCTATTATAGCCACTAGCAGCGATCACTGTGTTCTCCCGGCAGGGATGGTTCCCCCTGCCCCCCCCAGGGCCATCTTAATAGCATCATGGGCCCTGGGCAAAGTAATGCACTGGGGCCCCTACCAGCCTGCCCCAATTTACACACCTACTCTCAAGAATTAAAGTATAAACAATTGATTGATTTAAACATATATTTATTAGTACTTTCAAGAAAATTGATTTTAAACAATAAGAAAGCATGCCATAAATCAAAGACTAAATCAACACAAAGGGTACAGTACAGGCAGAAGGGCACAGTACAGGAGGAGGCAGAAGGGCACAGTACGCGGGGGAGGCAGAAGGGCACAGTACAGGAGGAGGCAGAAGGGCACAGTACAGGAGGAGGCAGAAGGGCACAGTACAGGAGGAGGCAGAAGGGCACAGTACAGGAGGAGGCAGAAGGGCACAGTACAGGGGGAGGCAGAAGGGCACAGTACAGGGGGGAGGCAGCAGGGCACAGTACAGGGGGAGGCAGAAGGGCACAGTATGGGGGGGGGGAGACAGAAGGGCACAGTACAGGAGGAGGCAGAAGGGCACAGTACAGGGGGGGAGGCAGAAGGGCACAGTACAGGAGGAGGCAGAAGGGCACAGTGCAGGGGGGGAGGCAGAAGGGCACAGTACAGGAGGAGGCAGAAGGGCACAGTACAGGAGGAGGCAGAAGGGCACAGTACAGGGGGGAGGCAGCAGGGCACAGTACGGGGGGGGAGGCAGAAGGGCACAGTACGGGGGGGAGGCAAAAGGGCACAGTACGCGGGGGAGGCAGAAGGGCACAGTACGGGGGAGGCAGATGGGAACAGTACGAGGGGGGAGGCAGATGGGCACAGTACGGGGGGGAGGCAGATGGGCACAGTACGGGGGGAGGCAGAAGGGCACAGTACGGGGGGGAGGCAGAAGGGCACAGTACGGGGGGGAGGCAGTAGGGCACAGTACAGGGGGGGAGGCAGAAAGGCACAGTACAGGGGAGGCAGAAGGGCACAGTATGGGGGGGGAGGCAGAAGGGCACAGTAAAGGGGGGAGACAGAAGGGCACGGTACAGGGGGGAGGCAGAAGGGCACAGTACAGGGGAGGCAGAAGGGCACAGTATGGGGGGGGAGACAGAAGGGCACGGTACAGGGGGGAGGCAGAAGGGCACAGTACGGGGGGGGCAGAAGGGCACAGTACAGGGGGGAGGCAGAAGGACACAGTACAGGGCGGGAGGCAGAAGGGCACAGTACGGGCGGGAGGTAGAAGGGCACTGTACAGGGGGGGAGGCAGAAGGGCACTGTACAGGGGGAGGCAGAAGGGCACTGTACAGGGGGGAGGCAGAAGGGCACAGTACAGGGGGGGAGGCAGAAGGGCACAGTACAGGGGGGAGGCAGAAGGGCACAGTACATGGGGGAGAGGCAGTAGGGCACAGTATGGGGGAGAGGCAGAAGGGCACAGTACGGGGGAAGGCAGAAGGGCACAGTACGGGGGGTGAGGCAGAAGGGCACAGTATGGGCACAGTACAGGGGGGGAGGCAGAAGGGCACAGTACAGGGGGAGGCAGAAGGGCACAGTACAGGGGGAGGCTGAAGGGCACAGTACGGGGGGGGGCAGAAGGGCACAATACAGGGAGGAAACAGAAGGGGACAGTACGGGGGGAGGCAGAATGGCACAGTACAGGAGGGAGGCAGAAGAGCATAGTAAAGGAGGGTGTCAGGAGGGCCCAATACTGGGATCAGTAAGGCACAGTACAGGTTCTGGGATGCTGCCAGGGCTATCCAGGGACAGCCTAGTAAAAAGTGGGACTGTCCTGGCAAATCCAGGACAGTTGGCAAGTATCATGTAAAGCAAAATTATCATGCAGCTGGGGTCCTTGGGCAGTGCCCAGGGGTGCCCATGCATTAAGACAGGCCTATCCCCCTTCTCGCGGGAAGAACACAATGGCTCCATGGGAGGGATTGCAGAAAAGAAAATTGCTCTGTCTCTGGCTGGCTTTAGTTTTCCGGGGCAGCAAGCTTGAGAAGCAGGGAGGGGACTCTGTTCTATAATGGAACAACAGCTAATTCCATGCCCTGGCACTGTCTTAGCCAATAATAATAATGTCTACAACCTGCCACCTACCCCAACAACGCCAGGCAGCCACATTTGAGTCAAGGGAGAATCCAACCCTCCTTGTGGTTTGGCCACTCAAAGCAGGTATTAAGCATAGGAAGTCAGAATGACCTGTGTTGGGTGAGTCCTATCTAGGCTGCCTTCTAATCACTACTCGATCCATACAAAATTGTAAAACCCCTTCAGCAGTGAATGTAATTTTTACACTATGCCCATTTTTATTTCACTCGAGTTTGATTCTTTAGGCCAAGGTGGAGAGTTGAGTCTATGGCCAACCAGAGGGTGATGGCAACTGACTACGCCTGAAGGACCCTGGTCATGAGCGATTTCTTTTGTAATTTGTCTTCTGTGCCTGCCAGTGATGCAATGTACTGTACATTGGCCTTTCGAGTTTTATGTAAGCCTCTCTGCTTTTGGATTTGGATACAGTTTGTAGTTCTTCTGATGAAACAAATCTCATTTTATACCCGTGAGGTCTAAACCCTTTTTCTTGTCCACTAAGTCAAACTCATCAATGAAAAAGGAAATTTGATAACGTTTTAAGTCACACACGATGTCATATAAGCCGAACAGATTACAAAAGTTCTCAATATCCAATGTTCTCGTAATCGATCTTCTGTAAAGGGAGTTTAGCTCTTCTTGACATTATCGTACAGGATTACGGCAATTGAAATGATTATGAGCCCAGATAGCACCAGTCGGATAATATTTTGCAGCTTATAGTCGCCTCGTGGTTCTTTTTTGTTAGATGATCTTTCTGGAAAAAGTAATGAAAAATATCAATGGTTTATACACATAGAATTATCAGTGAGCAGGCAAATGTAAGAATCGTTGCATCTTGACTGATGACATCATGGGGGAGGATTTACTAAAAACTGGAGCACTCGGAATCTGGTGCAGCTGTGCATGGGAGCCAATCAGCTTCTAACTTCAGCTTGTTCAGTTAAGCTTTGGCAATAAAACCTGGAAGCTGATTGGTTTCTATGAGGAGCTGCACCAGATTTTGCACTCTCCAGTTTTAGTAAATAACCCCCAATGTCTTTTTGTGGCAGAGACATTAGGCAGAGACAATGCCGTGACCACAGCCTCCCTGTTTTCTTGAGATCTGAATAATATATATATACAAATTATTATTGCCAGATGATCACAACACCAAAGCTGAATCTGAAGGCCACAGACAATGGCTCTTCATGACTTTGCTGTGGAACACTTTTGGGTCATGACCTTCGAAGGTGCCTGAGTAGAGGCAGCTAATGTTGATGTACAGATGTAACAGAACCAGGTAATTATAGAGCAGAATCTTAGGACACACACTTTAGTGAGTCATATGAATGATGCTGAGGAGGGACAACCTCCTCATCCTCTCTCGTAGAGACAACACAGTCTAGATCACATGTCAAACACAAGGCCCGGGGGCCGAATTCAGCTTGTCAGGCCATTTCATGTGACCCTTGCACCTCTCTTGTGGGTGGGCAGAGACAAGCCTCTCCATAGGAGATGTGTCTCCTGCGGAGAGGCTTGTCTCTGCCCCCCCCCCCCCATCTCTGCGGTTGGCAGCAGAAAGGAGGACAGAACTTCTCCTACAGATCTTGCACCTCTCTGAGAAGCTGAAGGACCCCTGATCTCTCTTGGTCTCAGCATTCAGCAGACTTTGGCAGCTGACTCCAGCTCTACTCTGGTCCTCCTCCATACCTTGCAATTTCTGCTTCCCAGCTTGTTCCTGGCAGCAGCACATGGTAAGAGAGGTTCACTGTGATGTAAAGGAGGGTGGAGGACTCTTTATTGTTGATGGAGGGGGGATTTTGACATCTGATGCAAGGGGGGGGGGGGGTTGCCCTGGACATCTACAACTGGCACTTTGAGGGCAACCATAACGTTGGTGCATCCCATGTTAAATTGAGTTTAGGTCTAGATCCCTTGTGCCCAGCACACAGTCCATGGACCTCATGCAGCCAGCCGACTCTTTGTATGTGGCCCACCAAGTCCAGAGCTGGACCCACCAGTGCTGCCACCAGTTGAGCACCTGTGAGCACTTTTCAGAGCTACAGATCTTCATTCCAGGACCTGCTACTGAAAGCAAAGCTGGTACTGTCAGATGAAGAGATCTCAGACCAATGGGGCAAGTATTGTTCCCGATGTGAGAGCACGTGATCAGATCAGTAACCACTGATCATCAATGTTGAGGGTTAAATTTTACTGCTTTGATAATTATTGATTTGGAGGGTTAAATAACACTTTTATTGACCACCAATACATGTTTATTTGTAAAACCATCATTTTATAAAAAAAAAATAAAAAAATGATGTAATATAATATCAGTTTTGAAACATAAGCTGTAAAAAAGTCATTCAAAAAGTTCCATAGTCTCCTTTTGTAGTAAATTGAGTAAATTGACTTAGTAAGGTTGTAGCGCTTGCTTAAAGTTATTGTAAAAATTGTCTTTTTTGTTTAAGTAAAATAATAAACATGTCATACTTACCCACATGGAAGAAAAATATATTTTAAATATATTTAAAAAATACATTCTTAATATATTCTTCCCAAATATATTGACATATATTTCAAATACTACAATTTTGGCCATATTCAATATATTTCAAAAATATATTTCAATATATTTGTGAATATATTATTAAAAATATATTCAGAACACACGCTGAAATATATATCAAAATGTAATTTGGAATGCATTTACAGGTATATTTAAAAATCTATGTTTAAATGCATTTTTTTTAGATGTTCAAAAATATCTGGAAAATATATTTTGAAAAGTATATTTTTAAGCATATTCCTTTGGAAAATATATTTTTAATTTACATTTTTGGAATACATGTTAAAATATATTCGTGTAGACCAATATATTGTAGATATATGTCGCATGTGTAATCTTTTGTTCTAAATATTGAAAATATATATTTCTCCCATATGGGTACCTGTTCTGTGCAATGGTTTTGCACAGAGCAGACCCGATCCTTCTCTTCTCAGGTACGCCGCCGGTGCTCCCGGTCCTCCTCTTCATTCAGTGCCCTCATAGGAAGCCTGTGAAGACAAAGAGAGTTGATCGCACTCCATGGGTGCAACAGATAAAACTTCTCTTTATTAAATCTTCATGTATAAATCACAACTCCCACATAGGACAATGCGATTTTTACATGAAGATTTAAGAAAGAGAAGTTTTATCTGTTACACCCGTGGAGTGCGGTCAACTCTCTTGGTCTTCACATGCTGTTGCGGCCACGGAACGGACAAGAGCCTGTTGATGTTCAGAGGGGAGTATCTATCACTGACTCACCAGGAGTTCCATATGGAAGAAAAATATATTTGAAATATATTTTAAAAATATTCTTCCCAAATATATTGCCATATATTTTAAATGCAACAATTTTGGCCATCTTCAATATATTTCAATAAATATATATATATATATATATATATATATATTATTCATAGGTAAAGTTGATCCAGGGAATATCCTGGGGGATCAGAAAGGAATTTTTTTCCCAGCAGGAGCAAATTGGATCATGCTCTGCTGGGTTTTTTTGCCTTCCTCTGGATCAACTGTGGGTTTAGGATTATAACTTTTTTTTTTACGGTTGAACTGGATGGACTTTTGTCTTTTTTCAGCCAGACTAACTATGTAATTATGTAACTCTCTCTCTCTCTATATATACACACAGTATATATATATATATATATATATATATACACACAGTATACACATATACACACAGTATATATATATATATATATATATATATATATATACATACATATATATATATATATACATATATACACACACACACACATATACACAGTATTTATATATATACATATACACACAGTATATATATATATATACACACACACACACACTGCATGTTTAAATGTGTTTTTATTACAAAATATATGAAAAATATTTTGTAAAAATAAAAAAAATTAATTTCAAATATACTGTATGTCTTTAAAAATACAAATCTACATTTTTGGAATATATTTTTAAACATATATATTTTTTAAATATATTCTTCAGATTCTTTTTAACATATAAAAAAGTCATTTTAACATATATTTTTTATATTTGAAATGTATTTTTAAAAATATTTCATATATTTTGTAATAAAAACACATTTCAACATGCATTTTATATATATATTGAAATATATTGAATATGGTCAAAATTGTAGCATTTCAAATATATGGCAATAAATTTGTGAAGAATATTTTTTAAATATATTTAAAATATATTTTTCTTCCATATGGGGTGGTTTGCCTTTTTTCCCCTCATAGGAAGCCTCCTCCTTTACATCCATAGACACAGGCAGTGGGGCATGCCCCCCCCCCCCCCCGCTGCCTTGTCATAGAGTTTGATTGACAGCAGATGGCTCCTACTGTTATTGAGATGCCCTTTGAGGAGGGACAGCCCACATGGAAGAAAAATATATTTTAAATATATTTTAAAAATACATTCTTAATATATTCTTCCCAAATATATTGACATATATTTCAAATGCTACAATTTTGGCCATATTCAATATATTAAAAAAAAAAAAAAAAAAAAAAAAAAAAAAATTATATATATATATATATATATATATATATATATATATATATATACACACACACTGTACGTTGAAATGTGTTTTTATATAGTGTAATTTGGAATGCATTTACAAGTATATTTAAAAATCTATGTTTAAATGCATTTTTTTAGATGTTCAAAAAATATCTGGAAAATATATTTTGAAAAATATATTTTTAAATATATGCCTTTGGAAAATATATTTTAATTTACATTTTTGTAATACATGTTAAAATATATTCATGTAGGCCAATATATTGTAAATATATGTCGCATGTATAATTTTTTTTTCTAAATATATTGAAAATATATTTCACTTATTCACTCCATATGGGAGGCGGGAGAGCCACTGCTCTCATGTACAGTGCTGGATCACTATGGGGCTCGGGTAAGTATAAGGGGGGCTGGGGGGATCCCAGAAGTTTTTTTTTTACCTTAAAGCATAGAATGCACTTTAATATCATTAATAATTATTGTAGGTATTTCTTGAAATGCTTCTTGGCTGTCGTTATACTCACTTTGTACAGCTATAGTTAACATGCCGCTTCTCTTCTTTAGATTGTTGCTTGGAGCTTTCACTTCACAGTAATAATTCCCAGAGTCCCCCAGAGTGGACTGGACTGCATAATGATGGGATTTGCTGAAGTTCTGGACAATGTGGTCATCTCTATAGAAAGCAAACTGCGGTTCTGTCATGTGTCCAAACAGAGTAAGGATGGTGTCACATATCAGGGTCATGTTGTCACCTTCTATGACCGGAGAGGAAGTGATGTTTATTTGTGGAGTTGAAAAAATCCCTACAAATGATAAAACAGCATCCAATAAAAAAACAGCACCCAATAAACATATCATCCAGGCTCTCGGCCTGGGGATCAGACAAGTCCGGTTTGGAGAGCAGAAAGGCTGTTTTTGTTTTTATTTCGAACACGTGACCGGCAGCGGAGAAGTAGAAGCTCCTCCTCCTACTGTTTCCCTGCAGACATGCTGGGAGAGAGCTGGGTCATGCGACCGCTGTGTATTGATTAGGAAAAAAAAATGTTGCTACTCCGAATTTTAATTTGGAGAAGCGTCTTTGATTGCTCTGGAAGTGATTTCTATTGAAGATTGGTTGCTGTATCAGCTGGATATACAATTGTGCTCAAAAGTTTGCATCCCCTGGCAGTAATTGTGAAATTTTGGCATTAACCGTTTCAATACCGTGCAATTTTACACCTTCCTGCCCAGGCCAGTTTTCAGGTTTCAGCGCTCTCACACTTTGAATGACAATTGCGCGGTCATACAACATTGTACCCAAACTAAAATTTGATCATTTTCTTCACACAACTAGAGCTTTCTTTTGGTGGTATTTAATCACCGCTGGGGTTTTATTTTTTGCTAAATTAACAAAAAAAGACCAAATATTTTGAAAAAAAAACACATTTTTCTTTGTTTCTGTTATAAAAGTTTACAAATAAATAATTGTTCTTCATAAATTTAGGCCGAGATGTATTCTGCTACATGTCTTTGGTGAAAATAACCCAAATTAGGATGTATTTTTTAGTTTGTAGGAAAGTTATAGAGTTCACAAACTATGGTATAGATCTGAATATTGATCAATCCTGAAGTACTGACAGCCAATCTAATTTCTTGAGGTCCAAGAATGTCAGAACACTACAGATATCCCCCAAATGACCCCTTTTTTGCAGAGTAGACAGTCCGACGTATTTCATAAGAGGCATGGCGAGTTTTTTGAAGTTGTAATTTTTTGTCATAATTTTTCGGAAAATGAAAAAATTAAAAAAATTATTTTCACTATTTTTTTTTTTACATACTGTCACCAGTGCAGTACAGCGTCATCATATAACTGGCATGGCGGTGAACAGCGACACTGACTGGTGACAGTATGAAAAAAAAATATATATATTTTTTTTTTTATTTATTTTTTTTTTATTATATTTAATTTTTTATTACATTTTTTTTATTTTTTTTAAGATTTTTTTTCATATTTTACTATGACCAAAATAGTACAATGTTACCATAGTAACACTGTACTACTTTGGGGAAGTGATCAGTATTTTTTTTTTTTTTTTTTACACAATTTGCTTATAGCAAAGAATTACTTTGCTATAAGCAAGCATTTACCTGAATGACATCGATTCATTCAGCTTTTTTTTTTTTTGTGCTTAGCTGTGATTTGGTCACAGCTAATCACATGACATGTGCATGTGATTAGCTGTGACCATTCACAGCTAGGCACTAGTATACAGTGGATGGAAAACTGAATGAAGCCATCCATTGTATACAACTGTCATGTGACCTGCTGTGATTGGTCACAGCAGGTCACATGGTACCGGCAACGGGAGCCGGTACTCGGATCTGTCATCGGCCGTGTCCGAGGTGCACGGGCGGTGACAGATCGCACTGCTGCGTCGCTCTGCAACCGCGCAAACCGCGCATGTGCGGGAGCACGCCAAATGGCGTGCACCCGGAAAGCTGCAGCGCTTTTCATGCCGCCACACGGCCATAGGCCGGGCGACTAATGGTTAATAATGAAAATATGATGAAAAAAATGCTCTTTTATTGAAGGATGATGATCATATGAAGCCATTTATTATCAAATAGTTGTTTGGCTCCTTTTTAAATCATAATGATAACAGAAATCACCCAAATGGCCCGGATCAGAAGTCTCCGCCCCTGGATCAGAAGTCTCCGCCCCCTGGATTAGAAGTCTCCGCCCCCTGGAATGCTTGGCCTTGGTACAGACACACAAGGTGACACACACGGATTAAAATGCCAATTAGAGGTTAATGTCCCACATCTGTGGCTTTTTAAATTGCAATTAGTGTCTGTGTATAAATAGTCAATGAGTTTGTTAGCTCTCATGTGGAAGCACTGACTAGGCTAGATATTGAGCCATGGGAATCAGAAAAGAAGTGTCCAAAGTCCTGCGTAACAAGGTAATGGAATTTTATAAAGATGGAAAAGGAAATAAAAAGATGTCCAAAGCCTTGAATATTCCAATCAGTACTATTAACCTCCCTAGCGGTCTGATTATGTCCATATTTCTGTGCTCAAAGCGGTACATTTTTTTGCATGGAAACATGTATTTTTTTTATTGTAGGCTGTAATTTTTAGGAATAACTCACTGAAATCTGTCCGAACAAGAGTCTAGTAAACATCCCGGGTATGGTAAAATTTGAAACACGAAATAATAAATTACAATTTAGTAAATAATCATAAAAAATAATAATATAATAATAATAAATTTAATTCAATAATATAATCAAACCAAAAACACTGAAATTTGAAATATAGCGCCAAGTTCGCACATCGCTGAGCAAAGTCGCAAAATCGTTTTCAGTGTCTGATGACGAATTTCCCCCACGAATCATTATCACTCAATGCTGCAAGTGGTTCTGATTTACTATCGCTGTTCTCTAGCCGGTCTAAACCGCTTTTGACCTAAAGGACGCTTTTTGGACGCCATGGACTTTTCTCAGTTTCCAGGTATAAAGAACAGTAAAAATGCAGGCAGGGCGCCGGACAAAGCACTCGGGACAAAATGTATGTGAAATGGTTTGATACAGTAATGTAATACTATGTGATTTTAGTGAATGTCACTTTTTGTCATTTTCAAATTTCCCGCCGTTCCGTCCCCCGTACGTCCCGACGCTCGCAGGGGATGGAACCCAGAAGACAGATGCCGGCATCCGCCAGAGGACATTGCCCGGGACACTGCAGGGGGGACATCGTGGGAGCGCAGGACAAGGTAGGAGAAGAAGAGATCACGGAGCAGCGCCGCATGGTAAGCCCGAGTGTAGCTCGGAGTTACCGCTTGTGGTACTGAAACTTTACCCCGAGCTACACTCGGGAATACCGCCAGGGAGGCTACATCACCTATTAACCACTTCCTGTCCGGCCCATGTATATAAACGGCCAGACAGGAGCAATGCAGGGGCGGGTGGCCACTCCCTGCTTCAGCGCGCTCCCTGGGAGTGCGCAGCACCGCGATCCGGTGCCCGCTGTGTCTGCGATCCGGTGCCAATCATATGATCACTGATTGGCCAATCAGTGATCACATGAAGAGTAGTAAGCAAGATGTCACTTCTGACATCATTGCTTACTACGTGTGAAATCTGTGAATGATCACAGAGGTCACATGGTACAAGGCTATTCACAACAGCCTTGTACCATGTGACAAGCTGTGACCAATCACAGGTCGCACAGTATTTCTCAGTGGTTGCAAGAATGCAGACAGAGAGAAGAATTGATTGCTTTTACAGTCTTTATGGGTGTAAAAGCAATCAGTGTAAAAAAAAAAAAATCTTCATCACCCCCCACTATGGTGACACTGTACTGCTAGGGTGACAGTATGTAAAAAAAAAAACATAAATATTAATATAAAAAAAGTAAAATAAAAATGTAAAAAAACAATTTTGAAAAATTATAATTTTTGGTCATAAACTAATTTGTGTTATTTTTTTTTTTTTTTACTATAAAGATAATTTAATACATTGTGGCCAAGATTTATGAAAAAAGATTATTTATTTGCTAAATTTTATAAGAAAAACTATTTTTTTCAAACTTTTTGGACTTTTTCATTTATATAGCAAAAAAAATAAAAATCCCAGTGGTGAATAAATACCACCAAAGTAAAGTTTTATCTGTCTCAAAAAATGCTAAAAAATTCAATTCAATGGGTACAGTGTTGCATGACCGTGCAATTGTCATTCAGAGTGTGATAGCGCTGAAAGCTGAAAATTGGCCTGGACAGGAAGGGGGTGAAAGTGTCCGGACTTGAAGTGGTTAAGTTCCGAGCGCAGGTTTTTCTTATACAATCCATATAGACATTGTGCCATGAATGTGTAGGCAGGTGCAGTTTCTTTTCTCCACTGCGGGTGGCGCTCAAACTACAGCAGCATTGCAGAAGGAGAGGAAGTCAGGGGAACACCTCCTCTTTGGTTTCCTGGGTCACTAGGGAAGCATTCTGGTTGGATGCTGCCACGTCATGTGACTCCGGTGGCCATCTTGGGTCAGGCAGAGTCTATTTAAGACCCAGGCTCCTGGGATTGGAGAGCATTTTGCAAGTGGACAGTGTAGGGACAGGTCACCTGTCTAAATAGTGGTAGGGAAAGGTTCCAGATGAGTAGGGACAGGATAGGGACACTCTATCTGTTACGAGCCGCCTGGCAGTGTCTCTAGCAGCCCAAAGCACGGATTTCCCCAGGGCGTGGGGTCTAAGTCCCAGCCTGCTATTCACCAGGGCCCCTGATGGTGGGGATGGACTTGGTGCAGACTGGAACCAGGTCGCGATCCCCTGAGAGCGTCCGGCTGTGGTAGAGAGCACCGGCAGGTGTCTGCCGGAATGGAGTCTGATGGGAAGAGGCAGGCAGACTTACTACTAGTGATCCGTGCGGGATGGATGGATGGATCGGAGGGTGAGTAAGCGTAGTCAGGCAGGCCGGGTCGGTAACGTGCGGACAGCGCGGTACAAGAGGAGCAGGCAGAGAATGGTCAGGGTCACAAGCCAGGTTCAGCAGTTTGCGGGCAGCGCGGTACCAGGTATCAGGCAGAAGAATCGTCAGGCAAGCCAGGGGTCAATCAGGAGAATCAGGTCAGGTACAAGCAGAGATCGGCAATGGAAATAACACAGGAACACAATCAGGAACAGAGCAGGTAAGACCAAACGGCAATTTGACATACCTGGTTCCTCGTTGAAATAGCCCGCCCTGCGCTGTCATTGGTGCCAGGCGCGTGTCCGCGATCGCGAGTGCGCATGCGCGAACACCGTTGCCGCCATCCACGCCCAGGTCCCGATGCTCGTCCGCTAGAAAGGACTGGTGTTCTGCGCATGCGCCGCCCGGCGCGATGCCGCGGAACACTCGCGTCCTGACACTATCCTCTCCAGGAATCCTCCCAATCAGGTGAAAACCGGCCAGGCCGCTGTCCACCCTCTGAGACAGACGCTGTTGGTGCATCAAGATCTGTTCCACTCCATATTACTTTGCAGAACTGTAAGTGTTCCCAGTCGGGTACATTCCCGCTGGGCTATGTGTAAGTCGGGCCGTTACTTCAATACAAGTTTTGTCAATTGCACCCGGGCTCAGTATAATTACTGCTGCCGCACCACACTCCACCCACCCACGCACGTCTTTTGTAACCAGGCTGAATATTTTGGTAACTCACTCTGAGTCAGAAGATACATTTCATCACTCTTCTTTGCTACATTGTAATTAGAGGATCTCACTTCACAAGAATATTTCCCAGAATCCTTCAAGTCAAGGGACTGGACGCCATATTGATTAGATAACCCGAAATCCCGAACATTCCGTCCATCTTTGTAGAAAGCAAACTGGAGTCCTCTCCTCGGTGTGAGCGGACCGACGCTTGTATCACATGTCAGAGTCACATGATCACCTTCTAATGCTGGATCTGGGGGCATTCTTAATTTTGGAGGAGAAAAAAGCTCTACAAGAAAAGACGCACCAAAAAAAATTGAACACGAACACAAAATTACATTTCTGAAAATGTAATTTCTGATGCTAGAAAAGACTTACCTTTAACAACAATAACATTTTCATCAGAATATATTCGATCATAAGAAAAATATATATGTTTTTCACATTTGTATGTACCGGTGGCATCCACAGCCACTCTACTGAGGTAGAAGTCAGAGATTTTGTCTGATGTTTGTATGATCTTTCTGTCCTTGTAGAAGGTTATTCTTTTCACAACATAGTTATAGCCGGGGGTACTGTGACATCTGAGATGTAGGATTTCTCCTTCATAAAGAGGGGAAGGTGCTTGCAAGATGACCCAATCTGGAAAAAAAAATGGTAGATATTCGATACGTTGCTTCAGAAGCTAAATATTTCCAGGAAAAAAATATTTGAACCTGCAACCCAAAATATTATGATAAGCAAAGTGGAAGCCCATATGGAATAGTGATCCAGCACTGTGCATGAGAGCAGTGGCTCTCCCGCCTCTCCCATACGGAAGAGAAATATATTTTCAATAGATTTAGAAAAAAAAATTATACATGTGACATATGTTTACAATATATTGGCCTACACGAATATATTTTAACATGTATTCTATAAACGTAAAGTAAAATATATTTTCCAAAGGTATATATTTAAAAATATATTTTTTTAAAATATATTTTTCAGATATTTTTGAACATCTAAAAAAATAATTTAACCTCATGCCGCCCAGCCACTGTATAAATATGGCGGCAGGGCGGCACGGGCAGGCAAAACCACGTTTTAAAACGTGTGTTTTGTAAACAGGTAGGGGACGCGCGTGAGGCGTGCCGCCGCTCTACCTGTCCCGCCAATCACAGCCACGGATGTCAGTCGCCGGGTCACAGCCGGTTCTTACCGGCTATCTCCCGGCGATCGGCGGCAATCAGTGACAGAGAGCACAGCAGTAGCTGTGCTTTCTGTCAGTTCCCTGACAGCTCGAGGACACAGTGATCAGGACAGAAGAGTTTCTCTCTCTCGATCAGCCTGTCCCCATCCAGCACACCCCCCCGCCCCCTAGTAAAACACTCCCCTCACACAGATAACTCTTCCCTGAAAAATAAAGTTAACCCCTTCCTCCCCAGTGCCATTAGTACAGTGTCAGTGGTTTTTTTTTTTGCACTGATCACTGTATTGGTGTCACTGGGGATGTCAGTGACCCCAAGTCAGTACCCCCCAATGTCAGAATGTCCGCTGCAGTCCCGCAGTTCCGCCATAAGTCGCTGATCGCCGCCATAAGTCGCTGATCGCCGCCATTATTAGTATAAAAAAAAAACTAAAAATCCCAGTATCTTTCCCGCCATTTGTAAACACTATAACTTTCACGTAAACCAATTAATTTACACGTATTGGGTTTTTTTGTAGCAAAGACATGTCGCAGAATGCATTTTGGCAGAAATTTATGACTAAATTTGATTTTTACATTTTTTTTTACTGGACATGTTTTATAGCAAAAAGTCCAAAATATTGTTTTTTTTTCTTTTTTTTTTATAGCGCAAAAAATAAAAACCGCACAGGCGATCAAATACCACCGAAAGAAAGCTCAATTTGTGGGGAAAAAAAGGATGTAAATTTCATTTATGTACCGTATTGCATGACCGCGCAATTGTCCGTTAAACTAGCTCAGCGCTGTATAGCAAAAAAATGGCGTAAATTGCAGTATCTATCCCATAGATTGTAGACGCTATAACGTTCACACAAAGCAATCAATATACACTTATTGGGATTTTTTTTACCAAAAACATGGAGCAGAATACATTTTGGCCTAAATTTATAACCAACTTTGAGTTTACTATATATTTTTTATAGCTGAAAGTAAAAAATATTGTTTTTCTTTAAAATTTTTGGCCTTTTTTGTTAATAGCGTGAAAAATAAAAAGTGAACAGGTGATCAAATACCACCGAAAGAAAGCTCTATTTGTGTGAAAAAAAGGACGTAAATTTTGTTTGGGTGCAGCATTGCATGACCGCGCAATTATCAGTTGAATTAGTGCAGCGCTTAGTAGCAAAAAGAGGCGTGGTCATTAAGGGGGGTAAATCCTCTGGAGGTCAAGTGGTTAAACATAAATTTTTAAATATACTTGTAAATGAATTCCAAATTACATTTTGATATATATTGCAGCATGTGTTCTGAAAATATTTCTAATAATATATTCACAAATATATTGAAATATATTTTTGAAATATATTGAATATGGCCAAAATTGTAGTATTTGAAATATATGTGAATATATTTGGGAAGAATATATTAAGAATGTATTTTTAAAATATATTTTTTTTTCCATGTGGGAGCCCTCATCTCATTGGTGATGACATCATTTGGAAGACTAATGGCTCTTTGATTGGTAAAGTTGCAGCAATGCCAGATTTCCATGCTGTACAAACAAATGGCAACCACCCCAACCTATATCTAGTCTTTGCAGCAACCAACATATGGAAGGGCAATGCACATCAAAGACAATCAAAAATTCCCAGCTCACTTAGTAGTTGGCATGCAACAAAACTGAATTGGACCTGTCCAACAGTTCACGGTAAAAACAAAGGGTTTAATTGAACATATTTGCAAATAAATGCGAAGGCCGCAGTGGCCGCATGCCAAGGCACCCGACATGGAAGAAAAATATATTTGAAATATATTTTAAAAATATTATTTCCAAACATATTGACATATATTTGAAATACTACCATTTTGGCCGTATTCAATATATTTCAAAATATATTTCAATAAACAAATAAATATATATATAATGCGTTTTTATTACAAAATATATGAAAAATATTTTTAGAAATACATTTCAAATACACTGTATGTCTTTAAAAACACAAATCTACATTTTTGGATTGCATTTACAAATACAGTATATGTAAAAATATATGTTAAAATGACTTTTTTATATGTTAAAAAAAAATCTGAAGAATATATTTAAAAAATATATATTTTTAAAATATATTTCAAATATATTTTTCTTCCATATGGGACCCCAATTTACTGCGGTCCTAACACTATAATTTTGAGAGTCTCCCAAATTGTTGCACATAGCAGTTGGATAGTGTAAGGGAAGGCTTGCCTGGAGGGAGCCCACCCCTCCTTAAATGTACAGGGACACAGGGGACACCCAGCAAGTACACAATGGCTGCTGGAGGTATCCTATGCATGCTCCCACCTATTCACAAACTGAACAAACAAATGGCAACCACCCCACCCTCTGATTACCCTTTGCAGACAGGAGCACATGGAAGGGCAACACACATCAAAAACAAACAAAAATTCCCAGCCCACCTACCACCTAGCCTGCAATAACACCAAATTGACACTATCCAACAGTTGATGTTAAAAACAAGGGGTTTAGTCACACACAATTTGGTTTTGTTGCAGGCTAGCTGGTAACCCACATGGCCATATTCAATATATTTAAAAAAAAATATATATATATATATTATATATATTTATATATATATTTTTATATATATATATATATATATGTATTTTTATTTTTTTTAAATATATATATATATATATATATTTATATATATATATACTGTATGTTGAATTTTTTTTATATATTACAAATTATATGAGAAATGTTTTTAAAAATATATTTTTTTTTAAATATATTCTTCAGATTTTTTTTAACATATAAAAAAGATATTTTAACATATATTTTTACATATATTTGTAAATGCATTCCAAAAATGTAGATTAAATATATGTTTAAAGACATACAGTTTATTTGAAAATGTATTTTTTAAAATATTAATCATATATTTTGTAATATATAAAAAATGCATTTCAGCATACAGTATATATATATATATATATATATGTAAATATATTTTGAAATATATTGAATATGGCCAAAATTTTAGTATTTCAAATATATATCAATATATTTGGGAAGAATATTTTTAAAATACATTTCAAATATATTTTTCTTTCATGTGGGAAGTGAGCTAGGAATTTTTGTTTGTTTTTGAAATGTCAGATTTCCTCCGCAGATGGCACTGCAATTACAGCTCCTGTTATTGGAAAACACAGAAGTTGAGAAGAGTCAGAACCTCTTTCTTATACTATATTAAAGGGGTTTAAATCTTTGGGAGGTTTTTTTTTTCAGACATTACCTGTTAAATGCTGCTTAATTTTACAATTTTATTTTATATACTATATGTTTTCTCTTATACAGATTTGTAATTACTCAATGATTGTTGAACTCACCTTCACTGATATGTAGGCTGACCGGGTCGCTGGGCTCACTGCCACGGATTTGGCATTGGTATCTCCCACTGTGTTGGGATTGGGCAGAAGCAATGGTAATGCTTTGATGTCTTCTATATAGTTGTCTATTGTCCTTAAACCACGTGTATTGGCCATTGTATGGAACAGATGATCTCACATTACACTGGACAGTGATTTTTTCATACCTGAACACCTTGTTCCAGTTTGGTGTGAAGGTCACAAATGGTCGTTGTATTGCTCCTGCCACACGGTGACCTGGTTGAATGTAATAACAGACTCTTTTTACATGTTCAAAGAATAACTGCCATTTCTTTTATGCAACACCTAAAAAACTGTCATTTTTTTCTATTTAACTCATACATGTAGCGGCAACTTTGGGGATACCAGGTAAACTCTGAACATGAACTTGAGGAAAACAAACAAACCTTTTATTTACCAGCTGGGACTTAGCCAGACAGTGTCTGTAAAGCTAAGTGGCTTGAAAAACATCTCACAGAGTATACATATTAACAATTAGGTCACAATGCATATTTTTCCTCTTTCACTTTCTGTACATTCAAAAGGCTTTCTAAACTGTGCAAAATACAGCCTTGAATATATCAGCTACAGATAAGGGTACCAGCTACAGGCTGGAACACATTACTTCACAGGAAATAAGGGAGGGGGGAAGTGAGCTGGTGACCTTGCTTTTGCAAACAGAGGCTACTAAAAATATTAAAGATTAAAGGAGAACTCTGCAATGTTTGGGTGCTGCCACATACAGTCTGTCCTTGATCTAACATCTACCGGGCTAAACCTTGTAAAAATAACTTTATTATGTCCACATCTAGATACATCTATACAGAATAAATCTGGAAGATTCTTCGTTAAGATGGAGTGACACATAGACATATCCCGATGATATATTTTGACATGTTGTGGGATCCGGTATGTTTAACAGATCTCAAAACTTTCTTTAAAGTGATTGTAAAGGCATAACTTTTTTTTTTGTAAATAACAAACATGTCATCCTTACCTACTCTGTGCCATGGTTTTGTAGCCCAGATCCTCTTCTTATTATCATGTCCACCACCAGCATTCCTGGCTTTTCCACCCCGCCGAGTGCCCACCAAGCTATTTGCTATGGAGGCACTCATACGGACCCGCTCCTGCTCACTCCTCACTGGCTGTGAATAACAGCAGTAGGGGCCCTTGCTGGGTCTGAGCCAATGAGGAGAGAGAGCCTCTGCTCTTGTGTACATTCTTGGGTTGAGTTCGGGCTCAAGTACGGGGGGGGGGGGTAATGCATTAAGGTAGAAAACCTTCAGCCTTTGCAACCACCTTTACGTTTTGGCTAAAGTGGGGAAGGATTAACCACTTCCTGTCCGGCCCATGTATATAAAAGGCCTTCCCTCTCCCTGCTTGTGCGAGCTCCCCTGGAGCACGCGGCACCGCAATCCGGTTCCCCTCTGTGTCCTCCGGACACAGTGGAACACTGATCGTTGTACGGGACCTCTGTGTGAGGTCTCGATCATGTGATCACTGATTGGCCAATCAGTGATCACATGAAGAGTAGTAAGCAAGATGTCACTTCTGACATCATTGCTTACTACTTGTGAAATCTGTGAATAATCACAGAGGTCACATGGTACAGGGCTATTCACAACAGCCTTGTACCATGTGACAAGCTGTGACCAACCATAGCTCTCACAGTATTTCTCAATGGCTGCAAGAATGGAGAGAAGGAGAAATGATTGCTTTTACAGCCTTTATGGGTATAAAAGCAATCAGTGTAAGAAAAAAAAAACATCTTCTTCGCCCCCCACAAGTAGTAAAGTGTCACTATGGTGAAACTGTACTGCTAGGGTGACAGCATGTAAAAAAAAACAAAAAAATCTAAATAATAATATAAAAAATAAATTGAATTACATTTTTGAAAAATTATAATTTTTGGTTAAAAACTAATTTGGGTTATTTTTTTTTTTTTTACTAAAAAGATAACTGAATACATTTTGGCCAAGATTTATGAAGAAAGATTATTTATTTGCTAAATTTTATAAGAAAAACACTTTTTTTCAAAATTTTTGGACTTTTTCATTTATATAGCAAAAAAAAATAAAAATCCCAGTGGTGAATAAATACCACTAAAATAAAGTTTTATCTGTCTAAAAAAAATGCTAAAAAAATTAAAAAGGGTACAGTGTTGCACGTCCGCGCAATTGTCATTCAAAGTGTGATAGCGCTGAAATCTGAAAATTAGCCTGGACAGGAAGGGGGTGAAAGTATCCG
The DNA here is from genome assembly GCF_062004578.1 of Staurois parvus. NCBI lineage: Eukaryota > Metazoa > Chordata > Amphibia > Anura > Ranidae > Staurois > Staurois parvus. The sequence continues at coordinate 138,426 of NW_028318998.1, forward strand.
GACTTAAAGTGGTTAAAGCCCTGTTTGGTATTTACAGCTACCCAATGCTTCCTAAGAATGAATTCTTCTCACTCTCTGTCCGGCTGATGGCCGTTTCACCATTCGAGAAGTGAGGGAAAGTTTTCAACAGAGACAGAAATAGAGCCCCTCTCAGATTTTTTTAATTCGGCAAACTATAGAAATACAGAAGAGAGCTCCAGGCCAAAACCAGATGGAAGAGTCCAAGATCATTCTAACTGTTGGTGAAAAAGTCATATGAAAACAATAAAGCATTTCGGGGGCAACACCACTCTTCCTTCATCAGGGCTCATCACCGGATAACATTTGGATGGACTCAAAAAACGTTGACTTCACAGACCTATGTAGGGACCTATATTATATTGAACTCTTCACATGGAGCAACAACGTGACATCAATTGCTGGGCAGCAATGGAGCTCAGCAACTGGTGTCAAGTTGTGACTCCATGTGGCGAGTTCAATACCAGTTCTAATATAGATCTGTGAAGTCATTGTTTTCTGCGAGTCCATCCATGTTTTATCCTGTGGTGAGAACTGATGAAGGGGGGTGTTGCTACCTCGAAATGCTTTGTGGTTTTCACATGACCTAGTCACCCACCACTAAATTTATCTTGGGGTCTTTTTTCCGGTTTTGGTCTGGGACTCCTTTCTGTATTTCTATGGTTTGAGCTACTGTTGGGTGTCCATTGAGGGAAGCCTTGTAATCATATTAAAAACAGCCAACTCGTTTTGGGGAAGAAACATTTTACCTTCTTCAGGGCTCAACAATGGATAAAACTTAAGACAGCAGGGTGTAGCGCTCAAATGAAAATATAAGACACTAGTAAAAATATTTGTGGTATGAAAAAAATGAAACCATATATCATATAACAAGCCTTGATAACAACTCATAGATATGACGTTTGAAAGCATCAATATATCAATAATAATGGTGACAGTCCCAGAATAAGTGATAAAGTGACATAGTGCAAGTGCATATACAATAAATAGGTGTGATGCGTCACTAATCAGTGACTCGCCATGTGCACGGTGTCAGGTATAAGTCCAAGTATTAAGGTGCTTAGAGGTCTTCCGGATCCAAATTGCTGGTCCCAATGATTGGTGATAAAGAAAAGGTGTAAAGACTGCGCACTCACCAGATGCGCAATCACACTGCGCATTTAGAGATATCAATCTCAAAGAACCAGGGTGTCCCCGTTAAAGGTCTGGTCAGGTCTGGTATCCCTCTGATGGTCGAGATCAACTGCCCATGGATAGCTCGCCTCCTCTGTGGATGGCAAGAGCTCTCGCAGAGCGGGGAAAAAAGGAGGCTAATAGCGCGATACCGTATGAACAGAGGGCACTTTATTAACCAGGTAGATAAACAAAAAACACTGACCAGTATGGTGATCCAAGATGGCTGCCGGGACCAGTGTGGTGCCGGCAGCGTGGCGTCCTAGTGCTGTAGCCCCTCCCTGACCAGGGTTGTTGACCCCAAAACACATTGGATGTTTTCTTATGACTTATTCACCAACATTTAAAATGGTCTTGGACTCTTTCACCCAGTTTTGGCTTCTTCCTGTATCTCTATGGTTTGAGCTACTGTCAGGAGCCCATTGACAGAAGCCTTTCCGTGTGGGAGCCGCCTCGCCATTAAGCTTGGTTGAAGTTTTCCTTCATATGTCCTAATGTACAAGTTTGAGTTTCCAGCACCCCTTGAACCCCTTACACAAATATGTGGCATCACAGAACTGGGGTTTTTCCCGTGCATGCTCCCAGCACAAAGACCATGGTGTCACTGAGAGCTCCGGGTCCCGCGCTAACGATCGGGACCTGGGACTCCCGATTCCGGGTCACATGATCGCTGTGATAGCCTCTGATTGGCTATCACAGTGATCAGTCACTGTACAGCCCGGACCCCTAGTTTTTTTTTTCTCTCTATGAATGGAGGAGAGAGATACATTGTATCTCTCTGACTCCTGGCATAGAGGGAAAAACTATGTTTGTAATAAAAAAAAAAAGATAAATAAATAATAAAGAAAAGAAAAAATAAAGAAAAAATACCTAGATCAAGGTTTGATCTAGTTCAGTGCCAGGGTTAGTGTTTGGGTCAAGGTCAGGGTCAAAGTTCAAAGTCAAAAGGTCAGGGTCAAACAGTCAGGATTTTAAAAAAAATTGGTATCAGTGTCAGTTAGTGTCATTGTCAGTGTGTTTTAGGTACAAAAAAACAAACAAAAACAAAATGTGCACTATTGTTTCTGGGCTGTACTATGGGTGCAAACAACAAATAGCATACACATATATGGTATCGCTGTGATCGCCAAGAGCCGGAGAATTTATTTTGGGTTGTTCTTTGGTGGTAGGTTATGGCAATAACAAGAAACACACAGCTAAATTTAAAAAAAAATTTTTTTTTTTTACTATTTTGGGCCAGTTTTCTTTTCATAATAAAAAATTTACCATTTACCACCAAATGAAAGCCAAATTTGTCCTGAAAAAAAAACGCGATATAATTCACCTGAATGTACAAAGTAGTTGTGATGATATGTACGGTTTTACTAACACATGTCAACGTTGCAAAATAGGCATTTAGATTTATTTTACCCTTAGCCGTGAAGGGGTTAAGTATGTTGTAGTTCTGTTGTATTGATGTCAATTACACATATATATATACATTCATATATATATACACACACACATTTTTTCTTTTTTAAGAAAATAATATTAATAATTATTATTATTATCATCTTTATACAAGAAAACTGAATCTCAATCTTAAAAAAGAAAAATGTGTGTATTTATATATATATATATATATATATATATATATATATATATGTATATATATATTTGTAATTAATATTATTATTTATATATATATATATATATAATTATAATAATAATAATTACAATATATATATTTTTATATATATATATTGTAATTATTAATATATATATATATAGATATACACACACACATTATTTTTCTTTTTTAAGATTGAGATTCAGTTTTCTTGTATAAAGATGATAATAATAATAATAATATTAACTGGGAACATTAAACCTGTGGACAATTGACACATAAACTAGTGTAATTGCACAAGAGACAAATCTTCCTGTGGGAACGGCGAACAGAATGATGATTAAGTGAAGCTGGCTGTCCTAGGAGGTTCAGGCGTACTGACAAATCTTTCTATGCCAAAGCTTTCCAGGGATTAGTTACACTAAAAACTGGCTTAAGTGTATAAGTGTAGCAGGGGAGTATGTAGAAAAATAAATGCAGTTTCTACTCCTTGAAATTTGTTCTTTTATTATATAAACTTAAAGTCCTGGTTTATTTTGAATGCCCCTTGTGTGTGTGTATATGTGTATATACAGTGGGGCAAAAAAGTATTTAGTCAGCCACCAATTGTGCAAGTTCTCCCACTTAAAAAGATGAGAGAGACCTGTAATTGGCATCATAGGTAGACCTCAACTATGAGAGACAAAATGAGAAAACAAATCCAGACAATCACATTGGCTGATTTGGAAAGAATTTATTTGCAAATTATGGTGGAAAATAAGTATTTGGTCACCTACAAACAAGCAACATTTCTGGCTCTCACAGACCTGTACCTTCTTCTTTAAGAGGCTCCTCTGTCCTGCACTCATTACCTGTATCAATGGCACCTGTTTGGACTTGTTATCAGTATAAAAGACACCTGTCCACAACCTCAAACAGTCACACTCCAAACTCCACTGTGGTGAAGACCAAAGAGCTGTCGAAGGACACCAGAAACAAAATTGTAGACCTACACCAGGCTGGGAAGACTGAATCTGCAATAGGCAAGCAGCTTGGTGTGAACAAATCAACTGTGGGAGCAACAATTAGAAAATGGAAGACATACAAGACCACTGATAATCTCCCTCTATCTGGAGCTCCACGCAAGATCTCACCCCGTGGGGTCAAAATGATCACAAGAACGGTGAGCAAAAATCCCAGGACCACACGGGGGGAACTAGTGAATGACCTGCAGAGAGCTGGGACCAACGTAACAAAGGCTACCATCAGTAACACACTACGCTGCCAGGGACTCAGATCCTGCAGTGCCAGACGTGTCCCCCTGCTTAAACCAGTACATGTCCGGGCCCATCTGAAGTTTGCTAGAGAGCAATTGGATGATCCAGAAGAGGATTCAGAGAATGTCATATGGTCTGATGAAACCAAAATAGAACTGTTTGGTAGAAACACAACTCGTCGTGTTTGGAGGAGAGAGAATGCTGAGTTGCATCCAAAGAACACCATACCTACTGTGAAGCATGGGGGTGGCAACATCATGCTTTGGGGCTGTTTCTCCGCAAAGGGACCAGGACGACTGATCCATGTACAGGACAGAATGAATGGGGCCATGTATCATGAGATTTTGAGTGCAATCCTCCTTCCGTCAGCAAGGGCATTGACGATAAAACGTGGCTGGGCCTTCCAACATGACAATGATCCCAAACATACCGCCCGGGCAACGAAGGAGTGGCTTCGTTAGAAGCATTTCAAAGTCCTGGAGTGGCCTTGCCAGTTTCCAGATCTCAACCCCATAGAAAACCTTTGGAGGGAGTTGAAACTCCGTGTTGCCCAGCGACAGCCCCAAAACATCACTGCTCTAGAGGAGATCTGCATGGAGGATGGGCCAACATACCAGCAACAGTGTGTGCCAACCTTGTGAAGACTTACAGGAAACGTTTGACCTCTGTCATTGCCAACAAAGGATATATAACAAAGTATTGAGATGAACTTTTCATATTCACCAAATACTTATTTTCCACCATAATTTGCAAATAAATTCTTTCCAAATCAGCCAATGTGATTGTCTGGATTTTGTTTCTCATTTTGTCTCTCATAGTTGAGGTCTACCTATGATGCCAATTACAGGCCTCTCTCATCTTTGTAAGTGGGAGAACTTGTACAATTGGTGGCTGACTAAATACTTTTTTGCCCCACTGTATATATATATATATATATATATGTGTGTGTGTATTACACTATATTGCCAAAAGTATTGGGCCGCCTGCCTTTCCACGCACATGAACTGAATCCCAGTCTTAGTCCGTAGGGTTCAATATTGAGTCGGCCCGCCCTTTGCAGCTATAACAGCTTCAACTCTTCTGGGAAGGCCGTCCACAAGGTTTAGGAGGGTGTCTATGGGAAGGATTGACCATTCTTCCAGAAGCACATTTGTGAGGTCAGACACTGATGTCGGGGGAGGAGGCCTGGCTCGCAGTCTCCGCACTAATTCATCCCAAAGGTGTTCTATGGGGTTGAGGTCAGGACTCTGTGTAGTCCAGTCAAGTTCCTCCACCTCAAACTCGCTCATCCATGTCTTTATTGGCCTTGCTTTGTGCACTGGTATGCAGTCATGTTGGAACAAACTCTTCCCACAGAATTTGTAATTGCCAAAATGTCTTGGTATGCAGACACCTTAAGAGTTCCCTTCACTGGAACTAGAGGGCCAAGCCCAACCCCTGAAAAACAATCTCACACCATAATCCTTCCTCCACCAAACGTTACACTTGGCACAATGCAGTCAGGCAAGTACCATTCTCCTCACAACCATCAAACCCAGACATGTCCATTGGATTGCCAGACAGAGAAGTGTGATTCATCACTCCAGAGAACACGTCTCCTCTGCTCTCAAGTCCAGTGGCAGCATCCGACGCTTTGCATTGCACTTGGAGATGTAAGGCTTGAATGCAGCTGCTTGGCCATGGAAACCCATTCCATGAAGCTCTCTACGCACTGTTCTTGTGATAATCTAAAGGCCACACCAAGTTTGGAGGTCTTTAGCTATTGACTCTGCAGACAGTTGGCGACTTCTGAGCACTGTACGCTTCAGCATGCGCTGACCCCGCTCGGTCATTTTAAGTGGCCTACCACTTCGTGGCTGAGTTGCTATTGTTCCCAGTTGCTAACAGTTGAGCGTGGAATATTTAGTAGCCAGGAAATGTCATGGATGGACTTATTGCACAGGTGGCAACCTATCACAGGACTACGCTTGGAGTCACTGAGCTCCTGAGAGCGACCCATTCTTTCACCAATGTTTGTAGAAGCCGTCTGCATGCCTAGGGGCTTGATTGTATACACCTGTGTCCATGGAGGGGATTGGGACACCTGAATCCAATAATTTGGAGGGCTGGCCCAATACTTTTGGAAATATAGTGTATGTATATCTTGCCTAAACCTAAAACCCTGCATTGTACATTAGCCTGACACACTTGTATATAAAGATTCTTAGATAATTGTGGCCAGTTGGTTACAAAGCGTGCAAAGTTGTTTCTGTTTGTGGTCAGTTGTTCACTCAATAAACTATTTTTAAAATGACTCTTACAAGAATGGTTGGTCTCACACAGAAGGTTTCAGTTAAAAACAATGACTCATATTTATTCTATATGTGCGTTAAATAAGTATTTCTAATTAATATTCAAAAAGTACAGTGATTAAAAATACATAAATGTTTGCACATTATGTCCTGTATACTCAATATATAGCAAACGGGCTGTATGTTGTAAAAAATACAAGATTCCAACATTCTCATCCAAATAGAGGCATATACAGTTTTCTTCCTCACAATGTAACGGGGGCCACAAGGACACTCAATAGGAAATTTGTGTACTTTCCATAGGGACCTAATCCAAACATTTGAAGGCAGATTAGGGTAAATAAAAAAATGTAACTCTTAGTTCAATCTCTCCTATGACATTTAAAACAACTGGATGGGTCTCCTCATAGAACACAAGAATAAATATTGACAAATTTCTCTGGATCCAGTCTCGGATAGGTGTAGAGGCGTGCCTGGTATGGAAGGTGGACACACTTGAAGTTATGTCCTTTTTAAAAAAGCCTATTGGAATTCACATTTCACAGGTAAGAGTGGAGCCAATGAGTTTCTAGGGAAGTGCCTTCTCCTGTGTCAGATCTTTAATGGTGGGTCTGGTTAGGGTTCCTGCAACTGGAGGTCAAAACATGACAGGAGCCTTTTAGGTGCTGTCAAATGTCAACCGGGTTTCTCAACATATTTTTTGTAATCCACTTTGCTCAAGGTCACAGTATATAAAGGATTTCTTTTTATTTCTGATCAGTCAAATGATAGAATTATGATATAGTTCAGGGGTCTCCATATTTTCGAAAAAAAATGGCCAGTTTAATGCCTCAAACTTTAGGGGGCCAAACTGTAGCCAGTGGGAGTAGAAAATGCTCTGGCATAGATGGGAGTAAACAATGGCATAGGCTACGGTCAGTGTGATTAGAAAACTTATATAATTTGTGACAGAGGGAGGAATAGTGCCCCATCATTGGTGTCAATGGGAGGAATACTGCCTCCTCATTGGTGTCAGTGGAAGAATTAGTACCCAATCTATGGTATCAGTGGAAGGAATAGTGCCTTGTATCAATGGAAGGAATAGTGCCCCATCATTGGTGTTAGTGGAAGGAATACTGCCTCGTCATTGGTGTAAGCTGAAGAATTAGTTCCCCATCTATGGTATCGGTGGAAGGAATAGTATCCCAGTGTTGGTGTCAGTGGGAGAATTAGTTCCCATCTCTGGTTTCAGTGGGAGGAATAGCTCCTTGTATTAATGGAAGGAATAGTGCCCCATCATTAGTGTCAATAGGAGGAATACTGCGTCCTCATTGGTGTCAGTGGAAGAATTAGTACCCAATCTATGGTATCAGTGGAAGGAATAGTATCCCAGTGTTGGTGTCAGTGGAAGAATTAGTTCCCCATCTCTGGTTTCAGTGGAAGGAATAGTGCCCCATCATTGGTGTTAGTGGAAGGAATACTGCCTCATCATTGGTGTAAGCTGAAGAATTAGTTCCCCATCTATGGTATCAGTGGAAGGAATAGTATCCCAGTGTCGGTGTCAGTGGGAGAATTAGTTCCCCATCTCTGGTTTCAGTGGGAGGAATGGTGCCTTGTATCAGTGGAAGGAAAAGTGCCCCAGCATTGGTGTCAGTGGAAGGAATACTGCCTCATCATTGGTGCAGGGGCGGATTGACCATTTGGAAACGTAGGCACTGCCCGAGGGCCCGGGGTCAGTAGGGGGCCCCATGAGATGCCCCTGTTACCTTTCATAGTCTTTTTTGGGTGTGATTTGAGTGTGGGCGAGGACACAGGGGCCCCATGATCCCCTATTGCCCGGGGGCCCCATGAGTTGTCAGTCCGCCCCTGCATTGATGTCAGCAGAAGAATTAGTTCCCCATCTCTGATGTCAGTGGGAGCAATAGTGCCCCAAGGGCCGGATAAAAGCAAGCAAGGGGCCACATCAAGCCCTCGTCCACAGTTTGGAGACCCCTAATATAGTTTATAGTCCAAAGTTGTCAGGATGTCCATTTTTTAAAGTTTCAGTTCATTGATGTATAAGTAGCTCCACATATGCATGTAGATGTGCGCACAATGATCGTATATTGGATTCATCCAGCATTGCATTGCTTATGATGATCCTCATAAATGGGAGAACTCTGCTGTAGTATATAAATACATTGCTGATCTACTGCAGACACATTATAAATCTGCTGACCCAAAATATGTACAGTCTGGAGGAAATAAGAGAAAGGGAAGAGATAACTGAAACCTATAATAAATGAAGGGTGTGAATGAGGTTCAGGAGAACAGTATTTTCAATATGAGGCTAAGATCAAGAACACGGGGACATGACCTCAAACTACCAGGAGGAACGTTCAAAACTAATCTTAGAAAGTTTTAGTTTGTAGAAAGAGTAGTTGATGCTTGGAAAAGACTTCCAGCAGAGGTAGTGAGTCAGTCAACAGCAAGTGAAATAAGATATGCTTGGAACAAACGTAGATTAATGGGGCAGATTTGATGGACCACTTTGTCTTTTTCTACAATCACTCCTCAATGTTTCTGCTTCAACAATTTTCATACAGATGGGAATCCTTAAAGGATAGGTTCACCTTTGGAACATGTTACATGTTCCACCTATTTTTAGGGTGGAACATGTAACATGTTCCCATAGCTACAACCCCCCCCCCCTTCAACAGATAGTACGGGGAGAAGTTTCCCCGTACTATCTGTCAGATTTGAACATAGTGCGGCCGTGCGGAGCTCCACCCACACGGCCACGTCACTCATTCACCGAGTTCTGTGAATAAGTGCCTACAAGTCCCAGCAGTCTCAGTGGCTGTTGGCTTGTAGTTTTCAATGAACAATGAAGTTTCCTTCAAAGAACATTCTGTACGGCAAGCAGATATTCTGACAGGTCTACAGGAGACCTGCATGATATCAGCGATCTACTGATCGCTGGTGCAATGCTTTACAGGCTTTTCTTCTGCCAAGTCTATGTCTTCAAAAATTGCTGTCCATTGTCATATTAGGTGTAACGGAACCGACTCAGACTGCGCTGAGTACTTTCGTTAGAATACCGCTTCCCCGTCTGAACACCGACAACAGACACCACAGCCGACCATACAAGACTAGACAACACCAGTCTTGAAGTAAACCAGAAGGTAGACTACTCTATTTGAACACAGATACAAGATATACACACTCAGGGGGCAATCCCCCCTCCCTGCATAATGACACAGGGTGGGGCAATCTACATTTAGTAACAAGATACACACAGGTATTCAAACTTCACACCATCAGCCATCAGACAGTCCCATCAGGAGGGAGGGCTGCTGGAGACCCCCCCCACTAAGCTAATACACATAAACACATACATCCCATAATAGTTTGCTCCCAAACCAGACATACAATAGAACAATGGGATGCAACCACATAACACCAAACAATCCACAAGCCCCACAATATTAGCCTACACAATATTAGGACAGAGCACCCTGTACCCCTAACAGGCACAGGGTGACTTACACATAATAGGGATATGTGGAGCTGAGACAGGGGTCTCCCCACCTCTCCAAAGTGAGCTGGGTTCCATGGGCCCCCCACCCAAAGTGACTCCCGTCACATTAGGGTCCTCACAATATCCAAAATTTGATGGTGTAGATGCAAGAAAAAGTTTGATCTCATCCGTCCAATAGCTATCAAACCCTGTTGTTGAAACTGATACAATTGATATCTTTGATATAAACTAAAAGGCGCCTCCTGGAGGAGCAGATTCATGACTTTGTGTCCTGAAAGGTCCCGCTGGCAGTGACACCAAGTAATGGATAAATAATTGAGGTCTTCATGGAAATCAAGACTCCCCCAAACAGAGCACATTCTTCACCCTTCCTGTAGACACTCAGTAGTCCATAAAGAGGAACAGCTTGTGTTTGCCTTGTTGGGTCCTGTAGGAAAAACGCCACACTACAGTCTGATGAGTTGCACCTGTAAAGGTTTCTTCGGAGGGGGCATGGCATCTCAATGACAAGGTCTCTTTAAATTATAGGGAAACATAATTCACCGTTTTCACTAAAAAATTTGTATGAAACATAAATGCTTGATTTACGGATGGCTTTGTGTTGAAATCACTGAACAAAATATATTTCTAAGAACGATCCAGTTGATAAGATTGCATTGTTAGATGACTCTTGTTCATGTTCTTTGTTGGGCATTTCATGGATAAAACAACGGGACATAAAAATATAGAAAATTCCAATACTTACAGAATAGGATGAGCAGTACCAGAGGTTTCATAGCTTCTGTGACCTGCAAGAGATGAATGTCTGCTATGACTGAGACAAGTTTCTATTGTACCTCCTGTTCGCTCACACTGACCACAAGCAGGTTGATAACTCCCTTTCAAAACCGTCTCCTGTTTAACCCCTGGCTTGACTGACCGTCCTTCTGCCTGACCCTCTGTATTGTGCTGCCCGTGAATTACTGAACCCGGCTTGTGACCCTGACCATTCTCTGCCTGATACTCTGTACCGCGCTGCCCGTGAGTTACTGAACCCGGCTTGTGACCCTGACCATTCTCTGCCTGCTCCTTCAGTACCTCGCTGCCCGCACGTTGCTGACCTGGCCTTCCTGACTACGCCTTACGCTACCCAGACGATCCATCCATCCATCCTGCACGGATCCAGCCATCCCTGCTCACACCTTCTGCCTCTTCACATCAGTATATACCTCTGGCAGATCCCTCTACCACGAGCAGGTGTACTCAGGGGCCGCGACCTGGTTCCTGTCTGCTCCAAGTCCATCCCCACCATCAGGGGCCCTGGTGAATAAGCAGACTGGGACTTAGAATCCGCGCCCTGGGGAATCCTGTCCTGAGGTCTGCTAGAGGTACCACCAGACGGTCGTTAACAGAACCATTTGGCCGGCCTGACCCTTCCACCTCTCCAGCCCTGACTACGCCTGTGTTCCTGCACATACTAAGATAAGTGGAAGGTTGGTTTGTTTTTAGTGCGTTGTATATTTGGGTGGCTAATAATAAACTGTATTGTTTTTACATCATTCCTGAAGCCTGTTACTTCCCTGTGTCAGTCCACACATTTCTGGTCATACCCGGATCCCTGACACAAGCTGTTTGCTATGGGGGGCACTGGTGTGTGCGCATTCCCGAGCACATAGAGATGTAGCTCAACCCCGCCTTCCACTCTCCTTTCATTGGCTCACTGGCTGTAATTGAAAGCAGTGGGAACCAAGGGCTCAGCCAATGAGGAGAGAGACCCAAGACAGTTGAGGTTCCTGTGCACATTGCTGGGTTAAGAGAGGGCTCAGGTGAGTATTAGGAGGCCTGTGGGGGGGAGAAGTACACAGAAGTTTTTTTACTTTTATGCATTGAATGCTTGAAGGTAAAAACCTTCTTTCTTTACAACCACTTTATGTAACACTGAAAAGTGTTGTCCCTCCCCTAGCCTGCGACTGGACAGTTAAAGAAGCAGCAAATTGGTGCACTCATCTCTTGGTCACTCTGAGTTCTCCTCCTATCAGCGTTCCCTTTGTTAGCAACACAACACCGCTGATTGGCTCTTTGTGCTTCTTCTTTCACTCCTAGTCTGAGCTCCACTTTAGTGGGGATGAGCAGGGGTTGGACAAAAATATGGAAACACTACATGATTTGTAGATGTGAAAATGACGACACGTTTCTTGTTGAAAGCGGAAGTGATGTAACATGGGACGGTAGGTGGTATAAACTCCAAACATACAAAGAACACTAGACACACCAAGCTGGATTTATACCGCCCGCAGTCTTGTTTATTGGTTTTCACAAATATAAACAGTTCACCATAACTCTTTTAATCTATAAAGGTTTTATAACTGTAAAGAAAATCAGCCAAAATCGGTGGGGCGCTCTCCAAATATCCATCTGGTGACTGGCAAAGACCGCCCCCCCAGCCTCCTGCTTAAATAGGGGTCATGGGAAATTCGGGAACCTATCCTAGAGAACCCCCCAGAACTTCCAGAACATTCCCAATAGGTTGACCTTTTTTAACCTATCATACCCCTCCTCCATTGATTGATGAATCAATGGGGGGCTTGAAACTTCTACTGCCACCATCCCATGAGGGTAAGGGGGGCCTAAATCTCAGTCTTCCACAGCCTGTGCCAACAAAAACTGTGTAGAAGGAACTCTAGTGAATGATATTAATGCTCAGAAGAGGAGAGAGGGGTGCAACACCCATAAAACGTGGACTGTCGATCCATGGCAGACTGTAATATGGTCAGAGGAATCGAACTGTTCCCAATCATCGAACCTGTTTATGTGTGGTGGAACGCCATCCCAAGCTTACGTCCAGGACTGTCTTGTGCCAATGGTAAAGCATAGTGGTGGGGAAATCATGGTTTGGGCAGCCATATCTTGGTATTCTGCAGGCCCCATCATCAACCTGGAAAGGAAGAGTCACTGCTAGCGACTATGTACAAATTTTCGCCAACCATGTGCACCCCATGGTACAGACATTGTTTCTTGAAGACAGAGCCATTTACCAAGATGATAATGCTCTGATTCACAAAGCTGGTGTCAAATCGTGAACTCTCACAACTTTCCTGGGCGCTGCAGTTGCTAGACCTCAATATCATAGCGCCATTATGGTTGAATTTAAAGAACTAGTTTCGGGCTTGTTTTCCGGGTCCTGTATCTCTGCGAGAACTGGAACTATTTTTGCATGAAGAGTGGTATCGGATTCCATTATCCACCATCCAACACTTATATTTGTCAATTCCCAGAAGAATTTAGGCCGTCTCGGATGCCAAAGGTGGTCCAATACTATTGTTAGGTAACAGTTTTGTTCTTTTACCCAGTATTTCCATATTTTTGTTCAATCCCTGTAAGTGGCTAATACCAAGGCAAATTAAAGTACTTACATTGCTTGCATTTAAAAATATATTTAATTATGTACTAAACAATACAGATGTGCATTTATTTTTACTTTTTTTAATATTTGCCTGAAGTTCAGCTTTAATGTAAATATTGTCCCTGGTGGTTAAGGGTTCAGAAGCAGAATATATATTGAAATCCTTGGGGCCCGTACAGTTGCTATACAATGGCAATATGCTGACCTTTGCCTGTTGCTCCCATCCAAAGTATTCTGCCTTTTGTTGATCAGCTTACTATTTTGGGCAATTGGATCTCCTTAGTAAACCGCAGTTGCAGAACCAAAAGTGAGACTTTCTTTCCACTATCATCTGCTTACATAAACATTTGGCTTTGATAGATACAGTTGCAAGAAAAAGTATGTGAACCCCTTGGGATTACGTGGAGTTTTGCATGAATTGGGCATAAAATGTGCTCTGAATGTCATCTAAGTCACAACAATAGAAGAACACAGTCTGCTGAACATAATACTACGCAAACATTAGATGTTGCCATGGTTTAAATGCACATAACATGCATTTATAGAGGTCAATGTGCGCATAAGACTCCAAGCAGATGGCAAACTCCAGATAATCCCTCCATATTAGTATAACACTCCCAATATTGTAGTGCTTAGACCAGGGGTGGGCAAACTTTTTGACTTGAGGGCCGCAATGGGTTCATATATTGGACCCGGGGGCCGGACCAAGAGTAGATGAATGATGCGTATGTGTCATCCATAGTAAGTATAGTAATATTCCCCCATAGTAAGCATAGTAATTAATCCCCCATATAGTAATTCATCCCCCATAGTAATTCATCCCCCATATAGTAATTCATCCCCCATAGTAATTCATCCCCCATAGTAATTCATCCCCCATATAGTAATTCATCCCCCATATAGTAATTCATCCCCCATAGTAATTCATCCCCCATATAGTAATTCATCCCCCATAGTAATTCATCCCCCATAGTAATTCATCCCCCATATAGTAATTCATCCCCCATATAGTAATTCATCCCCCATAGTAATTCATCCCCCATAGTAATTCATCCCCCATATAGTAATTCATCCCCCATATAGTAATTCATCCCCCCTATAGTAATTCATCCCCCCATATTAATTCATCCCCCATAGTACTATTCCCCCCCAAGTAGTAAGCCAAGTCCCCCCTGTGTCAATTTACTTACCTTTGCTCCGCGCGTTCCTCTCGCCGTGTTCCCGCGCCGTTCCGGTCTTCAGGGCGGACTGTGAGAGGAGCCTAGCTCCCCTCACATTCGTCACGCTGCCCCGCCTACACACATCCTGACAGCCAATGTATCACGTTCCGCGGGCCGGATTAAAAGGCCCGTGGGCCGTAGTTTGCCCATTGCTGACTTAGACATAAAGCCACTTCTCCGCACTGCTGCTTGAAGCTGAGGGTTGTAGGAACTGTCTCCATTTGCAGACCAAGTGTTAAGAAGAAAGCCACCACACACCAAAGGGATCACTAGTGTCCATAATAATTGGGAAGGATAGTCACAAGCTTGAGACCTCTACGACTAAGCCCTATAAGTGAAACACGTTAGAAAGTGGTCCTTGATGAGGGTGGTCAATGTCAAGCTTGTGGATATCCTTCCCAATATATAAGAACACCCAGGGGTGGACTGACAACTCATGGGGCCCCCGGGCAATAGGGGATCATGGGGCCCCTGTATCCTCTCCCACACTCAAACCACAGCCAAAAGAGCCTATGAAAGGTACCAGGGACATCTCATGGGGCCCCCTACTGACCCCGAGCCCTCGGGCAGTGCCCGAGTTCCCCAATGGTCAGTCTGCCCCTGAGGACACCAGTGATACCTCCGGTGTGCGGTGGCTTTCTTCTTACCACGCTTCTGGTAATGTGATCATTAAAAGAGAGAAGACACTCCCATAGTGCAGCAAAGTTATTTATTAATACCAAAGGATAAAAACTTCAAAAGTCAGAAACATAAATGTACATAGAATGCTGTTTTAATAAATAATATTGCTGCACTATGGGAGTGTCCACTGTCTCCTTAACCTCCCATAGTGCCATTGCAGTGCCCCTAAAACTCACAAAGCGACCCCAGGCCTGTGGCCGGTGAGTGTATTTTCTTAAACCAGAATTTAATTTCACTTTAAGCTGCAAAGAGCCTCCAGCCCCCATAGTACTGCACAAACCCCCCCACAGTGCCTCCTAGCTTACCACGGAGCCTCCAGCCCCCATAGTGCCCCCAAACTCCAACAGTGCCACAAAGAATTAAGGTAGTTCTGATGGCAAAAGGGGGTCCAACCCGGTACTAGCAAGGTGTACCTAATAAAGTGTCCGGTGAGTGTATTTTCTGAAACCAGAATTGAATTTCACTTTAAGCTGCAAAGAGCCTCCAGCCCCCAAAGTGTTGCACAACCCCCCACAGTGTATCCTAGCTTACCACGGAGCCTCCAGCCCCCAAAGTGTTGCACAACCCCCCACAGTGTATCCTAGCTTACCACGGAGCCTCCAGCCCCCATAGTGTCCCCGAACTCCAACAGTGTCCCATAATGAACCCCAGCTCCTGCAAATTCCCCAGACTTTTAGAAAGACCTCCAGGTTCTTTCAGAGACTCCATCCTCCACAACTTTCCACAGGTCCTTCCAGAAACCTTCACCAAGTCTCTCTCTCAATCTTCTCTACAACAACCCCACCCCCAGCAGTGACACCCAGCCCCAGCCCCATACAACTACATATTTTGTATTCCCATTCTTTTGTTGTGTGTGTGTATAAAGTTTTTTTTTCACTGTTGGGCCATGGAAGGTTTGGAAAGAGTTTACCAGGCCCTGGTCTCAATAAGGTTGAAAACCACTGCCTTAGCTGTTTCACCCAACTGAACGGTTACACTACTAACCAGGGGCGGACTGATCATTTGGAAACTCGGGCACTGCCCACGGGCCAAATTCCCCAGACTTTTAGAAAGACCTCCAGGTTCTTTCAGAGACTCCATCCTCCACAACTTTCCACAGGTCCTTCCAGAAACCTTCACCAAGTCTCTCTCTCAATCTTCTCTACAACAACCCCACTCCCAGCAGTGACACCCAGCCCCAGCCCCATACAACTACATATTTTGTATTCCCATTCTTTTGTTGTGTGTGTGTATAAAGTTTTTTTTTCACTGTTGGGCCATGGAAGGTTTGGAAAGAGTTTACCAGGCCCTGGTCTCAATAAGGTTGAAAACCACTGCCTTAGCTGTTTCACCCAACTGAACGGTTACACTACTAACCAGGGGCAGACTGATCATTTGGAAACTCGGGCACTGCCCGCGGGCCCGGGGACAGTAGGGGGCCCCATGTGATGCCACTGGTACCTTTTTCATAGTTTTTTTGAGTTTGGGCAAGGACACAGGGGCCCCATGAGTTGTCAGTCTGCCCCTGCTACTAACAGTCATTTACTAATGCAATTTCTTCATTGGAGATAACATACTGCTGCATAAAGCCATTTTTTTCTCTTCAGTGTCCAAATTTTTTACTATTTAAAGTGACGTCCTGAATGGTGATAGCCTTCCCTTGGCTTGTTGGATGGTGTGTAGGTGCTTACCCAAGGAGATGGTGTCACTGCTCCTCCTTACATGACAGTGTTCATGCCTGGTGATTGGCCACTCTGGAATAAACCTGTCACATGGGGGAGGTCACATACTCCCAACAAAGATAATGGATAAGTGGGTTCTGATGAAGTGGGCCTCTGAAGGAGCATGGATTGGTGAGTATAAGTTGCTGGGGTGGAGACTTGAGGCTATCATATAGCTTGTAGTGGTAGGAAGCATAGTTGGTGCTGTGAGATGCAGAAATTTAGCTTTCTAAAAGTTTTGTGTTTGTTTCACACTCTGCATGGTATGACCATCGGCATTCCTTTCCATTCGCTTTGAAATTCGTGCAACATTATCAGTGAAAATGCACAAAAACATAAAAAAAACTGAAAGAGGTATTAACATGAAGACATTTTTATTTATATAATATAATACATTAAAAAGTGGAACTAAATTTTTATTAAAAAAAGGTTTTTTTTATTGAGTACTTTAAGAAGAATAACATTTTTTTAGGGAAAAAATAGTTTTCCTCTTAGGCCTCGTGTACACTTTAATGTTGGAGGAATAGCAGTAAAACCATGCAGTTGTGTCATCTGAAAGAGCAGTGCACTACTGATTCCATAGTCCATAGTCTACCTTGGAAGCCAGCAAGAGAAGGTGGCTACCATCCTATACTGGGACCATAAAGAACGAACATAGCCATCCCGTAACAGGAAGTGAGATCAGAACTGAGAAAAACAAAGAATTGGAGGAGGCTGAAAGCAATAGAAGGGACTTTTCTGAGTTAATGATACAAAGTTGAATAGGATACACACTTACTGGCCACTTTATTAGGTCCTCCTGTGCAATTGCTTGATAGCAAAAATTGCTAATCAGCCAATCACACGGCAGCAACTCAATGCATTTAGCCATCTAGACATGGGGAAGACGACTTGCTGAAGTTCAAACCGAGCATCAGAATGGGGAAGAAAGGAAATTTAACTGACTTTGAACATGGCATGGTTGTTGGTGCCAGACGGGCTGGTCTGAGTATTCTAAAAACTGCTAATCTACTGGGATTTCCACGCACAACCATCTCTAGGGTTTACAGAGCATGGTCCAAAATAGAGAAAATATCCAGTGAGTGGTATTTGGAGGAAAATGCATTGTTGATGTCAGAGGTCAGAGGAGAATGGGCAGACTGGTTTGAGGTGATAGAAAGGCAACAGTAACTCATGTCAATATGGACCAAAATCTCTGAGGAATGTTTCCAACACCTTGTTGAATCTAGGCCACCAAGAATTAAAGCAGTTCTGAAGGCAAAAAGGGAGTCCAACCCGGTAGTAAGGTGTATCTCTGCTGAGTAAGAATGAGATCTACTATCTGCAGGGGGCATGAACTTAGCTGACTCGGAGCTACATGTCTGATTTGTTGGGGGTGAGGAGGCGCGTCAGACCTCTTCGTTGGGGAGAGGTGTGTTGGACCTCTCTGCCAGGGGCGGATTGACAACTCATGGGGCCCCCAGGCAATAGGGGATCATGGGGCCCCTGTGTCCTTGCCCAAACTCAAAAAAGCCTATGAAAAAGGTACCAGGGGCAACCTGTTCTGAAGTTCTGAAGTCAAAAGGGGGTCCAACTCGGTACTAGCAAGGTGGACCTAATGAAGTGGCCGGTGAGTATATTTTCTTAAACCAGAATTTAATTTCACTTTAAGCTGCAAAGGCAGCAGATGAGGGTGTATACATCACATGGCTTCTATTCTCTGTTCTCTCTTGCATTTGCCATGAACTAATGCTCACCAAACATAAACGAGGCCAAATGCCTCACAATGGTATGGGTTTTTAGGGGTTAAAACAGACGGAAAGAAGGTGACTACCTCCTCACTACCTGTCAAATGCCCCCCCCCCCATATGGGGGCATTCCTTCTACAGTGGAAGGAAAGAAAATTGCATAATACACTCACGGGTCACTTAATTATGTACACTGTACTACTGTGTGGTCTTCTGCTGCTGTTGCCCATCTGCTTCAAGGTTTGATGTGTTGTGCGTTCAGAGATGGTATTCTGCATACCTTGGTTGTAGCGAGTGGTTATTTGAGTTACTGTTGTCTTTCTATCATCTTGATCCAGTCTGCTCATTCTCCTCTGACCTCAACAAGGCATTTTCAGCCACACAACTGACACTCACTGGATATTTTCTCTTTTTCAGACCATTCTCTGTAAACCCTAGAGATGGTTGTGCATGAAAATCCCAGATCAGCAGTTTTTTAAAATACTCAGACCAGCCCGTCTGGCACCAACAACCATGCCATGTTCAAAGTCACATAAATACCCTTTCGTTCCCATTCCGATGCTCAGTTTGAACTTCAGCAAGTCGTCTTCACCACGTCCAGATGCCTAAATGCATTGAGTTGCTGCCATGTGATTGGCTGATTAGCAATTTGTGTTATCAAGCAAATGGAGAGGTGTACTTAATTAAGTGGCCGGTGGGTGTATATAGCCTGCCTTAAGCAGCCCATACACTGAGCGAATTTCTTTCCTGCAACCAGTCAGTGTTGACAGCGGAATCCCTCCCGCCGATCCATTGTATTCTCCTGGCAGGGATGGCTGTGATTATCGCTAGTGGCTATACTAGGGTTGCCCCTTCATCCCTTTAAAACTGAACACATATTAATGGTTCTGAGGCTAATTTAATGCAGATAAGGCACTAAGTGAGTTTAATCAGCCAGAGAACCTATGTAATTAACCATTTCAATACCGGGCAATTTTACCCCTTCCTGCCCAGGCCAGTTTTCAGGTTTCAGCGCTCTCACACTTTGAATGACAATTGCGCGGTCATACAACATTGTACCCAAACTAAAATTTTATCATTTTCTTCACATAACTAGAGCTTTCTTTTGGTGGTATTTAATCACCGCTGGGGTTTTTATCCTTTGCTAAATTAACAAAAAAGACCGAAAATTTTGAAAAAAAAACCACGTTTTTCTTTGTTTCTGTTATAAAAGTTTGCAAATAAATAATTGTTCTTCATAAATTTAGGCCGAGATGTATTCTGCTACATGTCTTTGGTGAAAATAACCCAAATTAGGATGCATTATTTAGTCTGTAGGAAAGTTATAGAGTTCACAAACTATGGTATAGATCTGAATATTGATCAATCCTGAAGTACTGACAGCCAATCTAATTTCTTGAGGTCTAAGAATGTCAGAACAGTACAGATATCCCCCAAATGTCAGGACAGTACAGATATCCCCCAAATGTCAGGACAGTACAGATATCCCCAAATGTCAGAACAGAACAGATATCCCCCAAATGTCAGAACAGTACAGATATCCCCCAAATGTCAGAGCAGTACAGATATCCCCCAAATGTCAGAACAGTACAGATATCCCCCAAATGTCAGAACAGTACAGATATCCCCCAAATGACCCCTTTTTGCAAAGTAGACAGTCAGACGTACTTCATAAGAGGAATGGCAAGTTTTTTGAAGTTGTATTTTTTTTTTCATAATTTTTCGGAAAATTAAAAAATAAAAAAAATTATTTTCACTATTTTTTTTTTACATACTGTCACCAGTGCAGTACAGCGTCATCATATAACTGGCATGGCGGTGATCAGGGACACTGACTGGTGACAGTGTGAAAAAAATATATATTTTTTTTTTCTTTTATTTTTCTTTTTAATTTTTTTATTACATTTTTTTCTTTTTTTTAAGATTTTTTTTCATATTTCACTATGTCCGAAGTAGTACAATGTTACCATAGTAACATTGTACTTCTTTGGGGAAGTGATCAGAATTATTTTTTTTTTTTACACAATTTGCTTATAGCAAAGAATTACTTTGCTATAAGCAAGCATTTACCTGAATGACATCGATTCATTCAGGGTTTTTTTTTGTGCTTAGCTGTGATTTGGCCACAGCTAATCACATGACATGTGCATGTGATTAGCTGTGACCATTCACAGCTAGACACTAGTATACAATGGATGGCATGAATGAAGCCATCCATTGTATACAACTGTCATGTGACCTGCTGTGATTGATCACAGCAGGTCACATGGTACCAGCAACGGGGTTCTCAGATCTGTCATCGGCCGTGTTCGAGGTACATGGCCGGTGACAGATCGCGCTGCTGCACAGCTCTGCAAGCGCGCGAACTGCGCATGTGCAGGAGGACGCCATATGGCGGCCTCCCGGAAAGCTAATACATTTTTACGGACGCCATTTTGCCGGGAGTCAAATGGTTAATATGTGTTCCGTTTTAAAGGGATGAGGTGGCAACCCTAGGCTATACTAGCTGCCAACAATAATCACATGTAAAATCTGGCAGGCTGGTTGTACCCAAGTTAATCGATCGATCCGCTTGGTGTATTCAGCCTGCCCATACATGGTTCGACTCGTCTATGGCCGGCCTTACTTTCTTCATATGTTCTCTCTCTGCACCATACAGAACCTATAGACTCTTTAGAAGAACTTTTGCCTGTACAACCCACATGGAAGAAAAATATATTTTAAAAATATCCTTCCCAAATATATTGACATATATTTGAAATACTACAAGTTTGGCTGTATTCAATATATTTCAAATATATGTATCCTCTGTTTCCTCTTGTACCAAATTGTATTGTAACTGTAATGTCTACCTTCATTTTGTAAAGAGCTGTGCAAACTGTTGGCACTATATAAATCCTCTATAATAATAATAAATATATATATATATATATATATATATATATATATATATATATATACTGCATTTTGAAATGCATTTGTTATATATTACAAAATATATGAAAAATATGTTTAAAAATATATTTTTCTTAAATATATTTTTCAGATTCTTTTTAACAATGAAAAAGGTAATTTTAACATATATTTTTACATATATTTGTAAATGCATTCCAAAAATGTAGATTAAATGTATTTTTAAAGACATACAGTATATTTGAAAATGTATTTTTAAAAATATTTTTCATATATTTTGTAATAACAAAGCATTTCAACAAACAGTGTGTGTGTGTATGTATGTGTGTATATATACAGTCATGGCCGAAATTGTTGGCACCCTTGATATTTTTCCTGAAAATCAAGTATTTCACACAAAAAAGGTATTGCATTAACACATGTTTTGCTATACACATGTTTATTCCCTTTGTATGTATTGGAACAAATATAAAACAGAGGCAGAAAAGCAAATATGACATAATGTCACACAAAACCCCAAAAATGGGCTGGACAAAAGTATTGGCACCCTTAACTTAATATTTGGTTGCACACCCTTTGGAAAACATAACTGAAATCAGTCGCTTCCTATAACCATCAATAAGCTTCTGACACCTCTCACCCGGAATTTTGGACCACTCTTCCTTTGCAAACAGCTCCAGGTCTCTCTTATTGGAAGGACACCTTTTCCCAACAGCAATTTTAAGATCTCTCCACAGGTGTTCAATGGGATTTAGATCTGGGCTCATTGCTGGCCACTTCAGAACTCTCCAGCGCTTCTTTGCCATCCATTTCTGAGTGCTTTTTGACGTATGTTTGGGGTCATTGTCCTGCTGGAAGACCCAGGATCTTGGACGCAAACCCAGCTTTCTGACACTGGGCCCTACAGTGCGACCCAAAATCCTTTGGTAATCCTCAGATTTCATGATGCCTTGCACACAGTCAAGGCACCCAGTGCCAGAGGCAGCAAAACAACCCCAAAACATCATTGAACCTCCACCATATTTTACCGTAGGTACTGTGTTTTGTTCTTTGTAGGCCTCATTCCGTTTTCGGTAAACAGTAGAATGATGTGCTTTACCGAAAAGCTCTATCTTGGTCTCATCTGTCCACAAGACGTTTTCCCAGAAGGCTTTTGGCTTACTCAAGTACATTTTGGCAAACTGTAGTCTTGCTTTTTTATGTCTCTGTGTCAGCAGTGGGGTCCTCCTGGGTCTCCTGCCATAGCGTTTCATTTCATTTAAATGTCGACGGATAGTTCGCGCTGACACTGATGCTCCCTGAGCCTGCAGGACAGCTTGAATGTCTTTGGAACATGTTTGGGGCTGCTTATCCACCATCCGGACTATTCTGCGTTGCAATCTTTCATCAATTTTCCTCATCCGTCCACGACCAGGGAGATTAGCTACAGTGCCATGGGTTGCAAACTTCTTGATAATGTTGCGCACTGTGGACAAAGGCAAATCTAGTTCTCTGGAGATGGACTTGTAACCTTGAGATTGTTGATATTTTGCCACAATTTTGGTTCTCAGGTCCTCAGACAGTTCTCGTCTCCTCTTTCTGTTGTCCATGCTTAGTGTGGCACAGACAGACACACAATGCAAAGGTTAAGTGAACGTCTCTCCTTTTTATCTGCTTTCAGGTGTGATTTCTATATTGCCCACACCTGTTACTTGCCCCAGGTGAGTTTACAGGAGCATCACATGCTTGTAACATTCTTACTTATCCGCAGTTGTGAAAGGGTGCCAATACTTTTGTCCAGCCCATTTTTGGAGGTTTGTGTGACATTATGTCGAATTTGCTTTCTTTCCTCCCTTTTTTTGTTTTGTCCCAATACACACAAAGGGAATAAACATGTGTATAGCAAAACATGTGTTAATGCAATACGTTTCGTGAGAAATACATGATTTCCTGGAGAAATATCAAGGGTGCCAACAATTTCGGCCATGACTGTATGTGTATATATGTGTGTGTGTGTATAGATAGATAGATAGATATTAGATAGATAGATAGATAGATAGATAGATAGATAGATAGATATTAGATAGATAGATAGATAGATAGATAGATAGATAGATAGATAGATAGATAGATAGATAGACATTTTTGGAACTTTCGTAACAGCTTAATTTTCAAGATGACCATGCAAAAAAAAAAAAACCCAGACGATCATCATGTGTACGAAGCAGTATATTGGAGACCAGAATGGTGCCAATCATCTCTATAGTCTAAGAAATCAGAAGCTACGAGCAGGGGCAGTGTCAGGGAGCGAGGAGCCAGACACACAAGGAGGGGCAATTAAAGGTAGGTTTATTAATATAAAAATAAGACAAGAGTCTATGCAAGTCCAACAGCGGAAATCGTAGCCAAAGCCGGGATCAGGAGCCAGGAAGAATGGTCGCCAGAGCCGGGATCAGGAGCCAGGAAGAATGGTCGCCAGAGCCGGGGTCAGAAGCCAGGAAGAATGGTCGCCAGAGCCGGGATCAGAAGCCAGGAAGAATGGTCGCCAGAGCCGGGGTCAGAAGCCAGGAAGAATGGTCACCAGAGCCGGGGTCAGAAGCCAGGAACAATGGTCACCAGAGCCGGGGTCAGAAGCTAGGAAGAATGGTCACCAGAGCCGGGGTCAGAAGCCAGGAAGAATGGTCGCCAGAGCCGGGATCAGAAGCCAGGAAGAATGGTCGCCAGAGTCGGGGTCAGAAGCCAGGAAGAATGGTCACCAGAGCCGGGGTCAGAAGCCAGGAAGAATGGTCGCCAGAGCCGGGGTCAGGAGCCAGGAAGAATAGTCGCCAGAGCCGGGGTCAGGAGCCAGGAAGAATGGTCGCCAGAGCCGGGATCAGAAGCCAGGAAGAATGGTCGCCAGAGCCGGGGTCAGAAGCCAGGAAGAAAGGTCGCCAGAGCCGGGGTCAGGAGCCAGGAAGAATGGTCACCAGAGCCGGGGTCAGAAGCCAGGAAGAATGGTCACCAGAGCCGGGGTCAGAAGCCAGGAAGAATGGTCACCAGAGCCGGGGTCAGAAGCCAGGAAGAATGATCGCCAGAGCCGGGGTCAGAAGCCAGGAGGAGTCTTAGCCAAAGCCGAGTCGGTATCCAGGAAAGCAATGAGTAGCTAAACAGGAGCTTTCTGCTGTGCAACAGACAGGACACGAATGCAATGGACAGCCACAAACAGCAGACTTATATGTGATAAGCCGCCACCTCCTGGGGGAGGAGCCGCAGAGGGCTGAAAGTATAAAGGATCCCACAATACTTTGCAGACACCTAAGATGGATGCCAGCACATGGAGCAGCACAAGGTCTGAGGAAAGGTAGGACCTTGACAGGCAGACTGACAACTCATGGGGCCCCCGGGCAATAGGGGATCATGGGGCTCCTGTGTCCTTGCCCAAACTCAAAAAAGCCTATGAAAAAGGTGCCAGCGGCATCTCATGGGGCCCCCTACTGACCCCGGGCCCTCGGGCAATGCCCGAGATTCCAAATGGTCAGTCCACCCCTGGCTACGAGCATTTCATCACTTCAGTTTCTCAGGATATAAAGAGCGCCATTTGTAAATTGGGAAAGCATCTGATAACACCGATCTTGGTTTGGTTAGATAATGTAAGGGCAGAGGAGATATCTAGAGTCTGATAGAACCCAGATTTCTCAAAACAGAATATATGACAATGCCCATTAAAGTTATCGGGGATATTTGCATTTCTTGTGATAGCATTAAAAGTGATTAAAAAAAAATGAAAGGGACAGTGTAAAAATAATTAAAAAAACTCAAAGTAACTTGAAATCCCCCTCCCCCCCCCCACGCGCACACCTTTGTGCACGAGCGTTGACCCTGTGCCGATATGTAAACAGCGGTTGCACCATGCATGTGAGGTATCGCCGTTAACGTCAGATCAAGGGCAGTAATTCTAACAGTAGACCTCCTCTGTAAATCTAAAATGGTAGCTTGTAAAGGCTTTTAAAACGTTGCCTATGCATATTAAAAATGTATGCAGTTTGTCATCATTGCACGGGGCATGCACAGTTTTAAAGCATGTCACGTTTGGTATCTATTTACTCGGCATACCATCATCTTTTACATCTTATCAAATAATTGGCCGATATATTGTGTTTTTGTGCATTAAAAGTAAAAAAAGTGTATTTATTTTTTTAATTTGCTTTTGAAAAATCGCTGCGCGAGTACTATGTGACATAGAAATTTGTAGTACCCACCATTTTATTCACTAGGGTGTCTGTTTTAAAAAATATATATAATGTTTGGGGGTTTAACCATTTGCCGCCCGGCCAATGGCCATTTGGCGGCGGCAAAAGCGCTTCAGCATTCTGGGTGCATGCAGTTCGCGCGGCTGCAGAGCCGCGCAGCGGCGCGATCTGTCACCGGCCTTGTACCTCGGACACGGCCGATGACAGATCTGAGTACCGGCCCCCGTTGCTGGTACCATGTGATTTGCTGTGACCAATCACAGCAGGTCACATGACAGTTGTATACAATGGATGGCTTCATTCATGCCATCCATTGTATACTAGTGTCTAGCTGTAAATGGTCACAGCTAATCACATGCACATGTCATGTGATTAGCTGTGACCAAATCACAGCTAAGCACAAAAAAAAACCAAAAAAAAAAAAAACCTGAATGAATCGATTTCATTCTCGTAAATGCTTGCTTATAGCAAAGTAATTCTTTGCTATAAGCAAATTGTGTAAAAAAAAAACTGATCACTTCCCCAAAGTAGTACAATGTTACTATGGTAACATTGTACTACTTTGGTCATAGTAAAATATGAAAAAAAAATCTTAAAAAAAAATAAAAAAATGTAATAAAAAATTAAAAATAATTAAAAAAAAAAATATATATATATATATATATATTTTTCATACTGTCACCAGTCAGTGTCCCTGTTCACCGCCATGCAAGTTATATGATGACGCTGTACTGCACTGGTGACAGTATGTAAAAAACAAAATAGCGAAAATAATTTTTTTAATTTTTTCATTTTCCGAAAAATTATGACAAAAAAAATACAACTTCAAAAAACTCGCCATTCCTCTTATGAAGTACGTCGGACTGTCTACTCTGCAAAAAGGGGTTATTTGGGGGATATCTGTACTGTTCTGACATTTGGGGGATATCTGTACCATTGTGACATTTGGGGGATATCTGTACCGTTCTGACATTTGGGGGATATCTGTACCGTTCTGACATTTGGGGGATATCTGTACTGTCCTGACATTTGGGGGATATCTGTACCGTTCTGACATTTGGGGGATATCTGTACTGTCCTGACATTTGGGGGATATCTGTAGTGTCCTGACATTCTTGGACCTCAAGAAATTAGATTGGCTGTCAGTACTTCAGGATTGATCAATTTTCAGATCTATACCATAGTTTGTGAACTCTATAACTTTCCTACAAACTAAATAATACATCCTAATTTGGGTTATTTTCACCAAAGACATGTAGCAGAATACATCTCGGCCTAAATCTATGAAGAACAATTATTTATTTGTAAACTTTTATAACAGAAACAAAGAAAAACGTGGGTTTATTTCAACATTTTTGGTCTTTTTTTGTTAATTTAGCAAAAAATAAAAACCCCGGCGGTGATTAAATACCACCAAAAGAAAGCTCTAGTTGTGTGAAGAAAATGATAAAATTTTAGTTTGGGTACAATGTTGTATGACCGCGCAATTGTCATTCAAAGTGTGAGAGCGCTGAAACCTGAAAACTGGCCTGGGAGGGAAGGGGTAAAATTGCCCGGTATGGAAATGGTTAAATTGATGTCCTAGCAAAATATACTGATTTTTTTTTTTCATGTGAACAAAAGTGTCGGAAAAGGCTTGGTGTTCAGGTGGTTAGAAGAGCGAATGATGAATGGCATAAACTTCTAATGCTGGGCATAAAATGCCCCCACCCCCCAAAATTACCCCTTTTTGGAAAGTAGACACCCCAAACTATTTGCTGAGAGGCACGTTGAATCAATAGAAGAATTTATTTTTTTACCACAAGTTTTTGGAAAATGACAAAAAAATTTTTTTTTTTTCCACAAAATTGTCACTTAAATGATTTATTGCTCACACATGCCATGGGTATATGTGGAATTACTCCCCAAAATACATTCTGCTACTTCTCCCGAGTATGGGGGTACCACAGGTGAGAGACATTTTGGCAAAATAAAAAGCGCACAGGTGATCAAATACCACCAAAAGAAAGCTCTATTTGTGTGAAAAAAAGGACATAAATTTCATTTATGTACCGTATTGCATGACCGCGCAATTGTCCGTTAAATCAGTGCAGCGCTGTATAGCAAAAAAATGGTGTAAATTGCAGTATCTATCCCATAGTTTGTAGACGCTATAACTGTCACACAAAGCAATCAATATACACTTATTGGGAATTTTTTGACCAAAAACATGGAGCAGAATACATTTTGGCCTAAATGTATAACTAACTTTGAGATTATTATATATTTTTTAGAGCCGAAAGTACAAA
Source organism: Staurois parvus (assembly GCF_062004578.1). Taxonomy (NCBI): domain Eukaryota; kingdom Metazoa; phylum Chordata; class Amphibia; order Anura; family Ranidae; genus Staurois; species Staurois parvus. Next base: position 166,391 of record NW_028318998.1, read on the forward strand.
ATATTGTTTTTCTTCAAAATTTTCGGTCTTTTTTTGTTTATAGCGCGAAAAATAAAAAGCGCACAGGTGATCAAATACCACCGAAAGAAAGCTCTATTTGTGTGAAAAAAAGGATGTAAATTTCGTTTGGGTGCAGCACTGCATGACCGCGCAATTGTCAGTTGAATTAGCGCAGCGACGTGTAGCACAAAGAGGCGTGGTCAGGAAGGGAGGTAAATCCTGTAGAGGGCAAGTGGTTAATGCTAAAAAGGGGGGTAATAAAAAGTCTCCATTTTGGTGGTTCCAGCTCCAGATAAAAAGGTCTGAACCCACATAATGCAGAAAGAATGAAAAGAAAGCAGAAAAGCGTGCGCTACTAAGTGTGTAAGTTTAATGGGAAGTAAAGAGTTAATAATGAAATGCACTCCCTGTGTAAGGGAAGATAAGGCGTGTCACCATGTTCCCAGAAGAATCTCCCCCCAGGAAAGGCTTTCCGAATTGATCAAATGACCGAAAATGAATGGTAAAAATGTGGTGTGTGAAATCCCCATTCAGGCATAGAGAGCAGGAGATGGACATCAAAAGTAGACGGAGGCGGGTCTCGAACCTACGAGGCGTTGAGCTCAGTACACCATGCCGTGCACTTAACCACTACTCTACAGCCACTTCCGGTTTCAGCCCCTATCAAACTGCCCTTTGTTTTGAATATGACGTAGCTGTAGAGCAGCGCTTAACTGCCTCCAGCCTGCTAGATGAGGAAATGCCGGGTGGAAGGCGGTTCTGTACGTAGCGGGGCTGCGGAGACCGACTGATCGTGCCTGAAAACGGCACATGCGCACTTGGATTAGGGAATACAAAACTTCCGAGCGCCGCGCTGCGTGCCCCCTTAGCTGCGCATGCGTAGTTATGGTCGGAAGATGTCAAAAGGCCGTTTGGTACATTATGTATTCGGCGGTGGTCGTAGCTTAGTGGTTAGCGAACCAGTCTACGGAGCGCATGGTCGTAGGTTCGAGGCACACCTCTGTCACTCAGGCTGCAGGGTGGTAGGTTATAAGGCCCCATACCGGATGAGCACACCGAAGCTCCTTAGGCAGTCTGGGTGAGTCTGTTAAGAGCCCAGCTCCTCCGTCTGTGGGCTCGCTGTGGGTTTGAGACGACACCTACATCGCCAACATTTTGTCACTTTCTCACATTTCATCCATTCCGACTGCATTTCATTATTAACTCTTTACTTCCCATTACACTTACACACTTAGTAGCGCGCGCTTTTATGCTTTCTGTTCATTCTTTCTGCATTATGTGGGTTAACACCTTTTTATTTGGAGCTGGAACCACTAAAATGGGCACTTTTTATTACCCCCCTTTTTTAGCATTAACCACTTGCCCTCCTGAGGATTTACCCCCCTTCCTGACCACGCCTCTTTCTGCTATTCCATGCTGCACTAATTCAACTGATAATTGCGCGGTCATGCAATGCTGCACCCAAACCAAATTTACGTCCTTTTTTTCACACAAATACAGCTTTCTTTCGCTGGTATTTGATCACCTGTGCGCTTTTTATTTTTCGCGCTATAAACAAAAAAAGACCGAAAATTTGGAAGAAAAATGATATTTTTTACTTTCGACTATAAATAATATATAATAAACTCAAAGTTAGTTTTACATTTAGGCCAAAATATATTCTGCTCCATGTTTTTGGTCAAAAGAATCCCAATAAGTGTATATTGATTGCTTTGTGTGACAGTTATAGCGTCTACAAACTATGGTATAGATACTGCAATTTACGCCATTTTTTTTGCTATACAGCGCTGCACTAGTTTAACAGACGATTGCGCGGTCATGCAATATGGTACATAAATGAAATTTATGTCCTTTTTTTTCACACAAATAGAGCTTTCTTTTGGTGGTATTTGATCACCTGTGCGCTTTTTATTTTTGGCGCTATAAACAAAAAAATTTTGAGAAAAAAAAATTATTTTTTTAAAAAACGATATTTTCTCTTTTCTGTTATAAAAAATATAAAAAAAAACGTAAATTTTGTCATAAATTTAGGCCAAAATGTATTCTGCTACATGTTTTTGATTAAAAAAAATCCCAATAAGTGTCTATTGATTGCTTTGTGTGAAGTTATAGCGTCTACAAACTATGATATAGATCAGCAATGGGCAAACTACGGCCCGCGGGCCGTATACGGCCCGGCGGACCTTTTAATCCGGCCCGCGGAGCTAGGCTCCCCTCACAGTCCGCCCTGAAGACCGGTGTAGCATGAAAATCTGTCTCCTATAAGGATCTGTCCCCCCTCGACGTATCTGCGCATGTGCCGGAGATCGCCGATTGGCTGCTAATGCCTGAAACTGGCACATGCGCAGATACGTCGAGGGGGACAGATCCTCATAGGAGACAGATTTTCATGCTGCACCGGACCGGCGCGGGACACGGCGAGAGGAACGCGCGGAGCAAAGGTAAGTGAATTGACACAGGGGGGACTTGGGGACTTAATATGGGGGATGAATTAATATGGGGAATGAATTACTATATGGGGGATGAATTACTATGGGGGATGAATTACTATATGGGGGATGAATTACTATATGGGGGATGAATTACTATATGGGGGATGAATTACTATATAAGGGATTAATTACTATGCTTACTATGGGGGAATATTACTATACTTACTATGGATGACACATACACATAATTCATCTACTCTTGGTCCGGCCCCCGGGTCCAATATATGAACCCATTGCGGCCCTCGAGTCAAAATTACTATATGGGGGATGAATTACTATATGGGGGATGAATTACTATATGGGGGATGAATTACTATGGGGGATGAATTACTATATGGGGATGAATTACTATGGGGGATGTATTACTATATGGGGGATGAATTACTATGAGGGATGAATTACTATGGGGGATGAATTACTATATGGGGATGAATTACTATGGGGGATGTATTACTATATGGGGGATGAATTACTATGGGGGATGAATTACTATATGGGGGATGAATTACTATAGGGGGGATGAATTACTATTGGGGGGATGAATTACTATGGGGGATGAATTACTATATGGGGGATTAATTACTATATGGGGGATGAATTACTATATGGGGGATGAATTACTATGGGGGATGAATTACTATATGGGGATGAATTACTATGGGGGATGAATTACTATGGGGGATGAATTACTATAGGGGGGATGAATTACTATATGGGGGATGAATTACTATATGGGGGATGATTTGCTATGGGGGATGAATTGCTATTTGGGATGAATTAATATGGGGGATGAATTAATATGGGGGATGAATTACTATATGGGGGATGAATTACTATGGGGGATGAATTACTATATGGGGGATGAATTACTATGGGGGATGAATTACTATGGGGGATGAATTACTATATGGGGGCTGAATTACTATGGGGGATGAATTACTATATGGGGGATGAATTACTATATGGGGGATGAATTACTATGGGGGATGAATTACTATATGGGGGATGAATTACTATAGGGGGGATGAATTACTATTGGGGGGATGAATTACTATGGGGGATGAATTACTATATGGGGGATTAATTACTATATGGGGGATGAATTACTATATGGGGGATGAATTACTATGGGGGATGAATTACTATATGAGGGATGAATTACTATATGGGGGATGAATTACTATATGGGGGATGAATTACTATATGGGGGATTAATTACTATGCTTACTATGGGGGAATATTACTATACTTACTATGGATGACACATACACATAATTCATCTACTCTTGGTCCGGCCCCCGGGTCCAATATATGAACCCATTGCGGCCCTCGAGTCAAAAAGTTTGCCCTCCCCTGGTATAGATACTGCAATTTACGCCATTTTTTTTGCTATACAGCGCTGCACTAGTTTAACGGACGATTGCGCGGTCATGCAATATGGTACATAAATTAAATTTATGTACTTTTTTCACACAAATAGAGCTTTCTTTTGGTGGTATTTGATCACCTGTGCGCTTTTTATTTTTGGCGCTATAAACAAAAAAATTTTGAGAAAAAAAAATTCTTTTTTTAAAAAACGATATTTTCTCTTTTCTGTTATAAAAAATATCAAAAAAAACGTAAATTTTGTCATAAATTTAGGCCAAAATGTATTCTGCTACATGTTTTTGATTAAAAAAAATCCCAATAAGTGTATATTGATTGCTTTGTGTGAAGTTATAGCTTCTACAAACTATGATATAGATCAGCAATGGGCAAACTACGGCCCGGCGGACCTTTTAATCCGGCCCGCGGAGCTAGGCTCCCCTCACAGTCCGCCCTGAAGACCGGTGTAGCATGAAAATCTGTCTCCTATGAGTATCTGTCCCTTTCGACGTATCTGCGCATGTGCCGGAGATCGCCGATCGGCTGCTAATGCCTGAAACTGGCACATGCGCAGATACGTCGAGGGGGACAGATCCTCATAGGAGACAGATTTTCATGCTACACCGGAACGGCGCGGGACACGGCGAGAGGAACGCGCGGAGCAAAGGTAAGTGAATTGACACAGGGGGGACTTGGGGACTTAATATGGGGGATGAATTAATATGGGGAATGAATTACTATGGGGGATGAATTACTATGGGGGATGAATTACTATATGGGGGATGAATTACTATATGGGGGATGAATTACTATGGGGGAGGAATTACTATATGGGGGATGAATTACTATGGGGGATGAATTACTATGGGGGATGAATTACTATATGGGGGATTAATTACTATGGGGGATGAATTACTATAGGGGGGATGAATTACTATAGGGGGGATGAATTACTATGGGGGATGAATTACTATAGGGGGGATGAATTACTATATGGGGGAAGAATTACTATATGGGGGATGAATTACTATGGGGGATGAATTACTATAGGGGGGATGAATTACTATATGGGGGATGAATTACTATGGGGGATGAATTACTATAGGGGGGATGAATTACTATGGGGGATGAATTACTATGGGGGATGAATTACTATATGGGGGATGAATTACTATGGGGGATGAATTACTATATGGGGGATGAATTACTATAGGGGGGATGAATTACTATATGGGGGATGAATTACTATATGGGGGATGAATTACTATATGGGGAATGAATTACTATATGGGGGATGAATTACTATGGGGGATGAATTACTATATGGGGGATGAATTACTATGGGGGATGAATTACTATATGGGGGATGAATTACTATGGGGGATGAATTACTATGGGGGATGAATTACTATATGGGGGATGAATTACTATAGGGGGGATGAATTACTATAGGGGGGATGAATTACTATGGGGGATGAATTACTATATGGGGGATTAATTACTATGCTTACTATGGGGGAATATTACTATACTTACTATGGATGACACATACACATAATTTATCTACTATTGGTCCGGCCCCCGGGTCCAATATATGAACCCATTGCGGCCCTCAAGTCAAAAAGTTTGCCCACCCCTGATATAGATAATGGAATTTACACAGATTTTACTTTCTGACTGCCCATCACATTTCTTGAGGTGCTAAAATACCAGGATAATACAAACACCCCCAAATGACCCCTTTTCGGAAAGTAGACACCCTAAGCTATCTGCTGAAAGGCATATTGAGTCCATGGAAGATTTTTTTTTTTCCACAAGTTTCTGGAAAATGACAAAAGTACATTCTGCTACCTCTTCCGAGTATGGGGATACCACGTGTGAGACTTTTGGGAGCCTAGCCACATACAGGAGCCTGAAATCCAATGACCACTTTGAAAACCTGAAGGTGTGTAACTTCTTCAGTTCACTTCCTCACTACCTATCACAGTTTTGAAGGCCCTGAAATCCCAGGATAACACCAACCCCCCCCCATGACCCCTTTTTGGAAAGTAGACACCCCAAGGAATTTAAAAAAAGGTGTGGTGATTATTTTGCAGAGCTCATTTTTACTCACAAGGTCTTGAAATATAAAAAAGGAAAAGAAAAAATATGTTTTTGTTTTCCTTTTCTTCAATTTTCGAAAAGTTGTGGCAACAAACGAGATCTGCAAAATACTCACCATGCTTCCTATCAAATTCCTTGGGGTGTCTACTTTCCAAAAAGTTGTCATTTGGGGGGGGGGGGGGTTTGGTGCTATCCTGGCATTTCAGGGCCTCCGATACTGTGATAGGTAGTCAGGAAGTGTAACGAGGAAATAAAGAACTTTAAAAGCCTGAAGGTGAATATTGGATTTTGGGGTCCTGTACTTGGCTAGACTGCCAAAACGCCTCTCACATGTGGTACCCCCATACTCAGAAGAACTAACTGAATTTTTTTGGGGAGTAATTCCACATATACCCATGGCATGTGTGAGCAATAAATCATTTCAGTGGCAATTTTGTGTAAAAAAAAGGTTAGCTGTTCTAACTTTCCCCAACTATACTAAAAAAAAGCCTTTTTTTCGTCAGTGTCACATTGGAGAGATTCCCCATCCCCACTAACAGCACCAACCTGAAAGAGTCTCATGATCCTTTCTTCGTCTATCCAAAATTAATTAAAGCATTTTGGCAAAAGTTGGGCTTTCATATTTTGGGTCTAAATTATTTCCTTTCGTCATGTGCCAAAAAGGTCAAGTTGACTGTTTCCTTAGCAATGGCTGTAGTGTAGTGGTTAGCACGCCAGTCTGCGAAGCGTAGGTTTGAGGCACACCTTTGTCACTTCGGACTCCGGGGTAGTAGGTTATAGGCCCCCTTTCTGGCCGTTCACACCGAAGCTCCGTCGACAACCTGGATTGATTGGTTAAGAGCCCAGCTCCTTCCTCTCTCTGTGCTTACCTGTGGATCTGAGACGCCATTGCCAGACTTTTTTACCATTCAGTTTCTGTCATTTGATCTATTCGGAAAGCCTTTCATAGTCCCAGCAGAATCTTCTGGGAACATGGTGACACGCCTTATCTTCCCTTACACAGGGAGTGCATTTTATTATTAACTCTTTACTTCACTTACACACTTAGTATCGCGCGCTTTTCTGCTTTCTTTTCATTGTTTCTGCATTATGTGGGTTGAGACCTTTTTATCTGGAGCTGGAACCACCAAAATGGGGACTTTTTATTACCCCCCTTTTTTAGCATTAACCACTTGACCTCCTGAGGATTTACCCCCCTTCCTGACCTCGCCTCTTTCTGCTATTCGGCGCTGCACTACTTCAGCTGATAATTGCGCGGTCATGCAGTGCTGTACCCAAACAAAACTTACGTACTTTTTTTCACACAAATAGAGCTTTCTTTTGGTGGTATTTGATCACCTGTGCGCTTTTTATTTTTCGCGCTATAAACAAAAAAAGACCAAAACTTTGGAAGAAAAATGACATTTTTTACTTTCGACTATAAATAATAAACTCAAAGATAGTTATAAATTTAGGCCAAAATGTATTCTGCTCCATGTTTTTGGTCCAAAAAATCCCAATAAGTGTATATTGATCGCTTTGTGTGAACGTTATAGCGTCTACAAACTATGGGATAGATACTGCAATTTACACCATTTTTTTGCTATACAGCATTGCACTAGTTTAACAGACAATTGCGCGGTCATGCAATATGGTACATAAATAAAATTTATGTCCTTTTTTTAACACAAATAGAGCTTTCTTTTGGTGGTATTTGATCACCTGTGCGCTTTTTATTTTTGGTGCTATAAACAAAAAAATTTTGAGAAAAAATATTTCTTTTTTTAAAAAAACGATATTTTCTCATTTCTGTCATAAAAAATATCCAAAAAAACTGTACCAGTTGAGCCATTTCTTAGCCATTTGATATAATAAATGATACCAAGGATCTTTACTGGTGTGCTGGCTTTGCTTGTTTTGTTACTGAAGTGGTTGAAGTGGCTGAGGTTGAAGTGGCTGAGGTTGAAGTGGCTGAGGTTGAAGTGGCTGAGGTTGAAGTGACATATTGTTACTGAAGTGGCTTGCAGAGGCTGAAGCTGAGCACCATTGTTCTCTGATGAATGGAATTGGGCAAAGTGATTAAGGGCAGCTTTCTTACTGTCTGGTTTCTCCAAGGTATATATAGCATAGAGGGTCCACTATCTATTATTGTCCAAGACAGCAACAGACTAAATTTGTAGTTTAAAAACAGTCAGAATGTGCAGAACTAATGCTGGGCCTCCTTAATAGACAGCCCAGCTTCCGCTGTTAACATGTAAGCACCGTGTATTTAATATTTATTTGTAAAAGAATGATTTTATTAAAAAAAAGAAAACTAATGAAATATAAAATCAGTTAAGAAATCTAAGGTGTCAAAAAAATTAAAGTCAACCAAAAACTGAAATCACCCTGAAGAAGTCACGTGACCAGTGATGCAACGCATCGGGAGGAGCCTAATGACGTCACTTCCGGTGTTGCGCAAACCGGAATTTGCGATGTAAGGAACTGTTTTGGTTGATGGATATATACACATGCTTGTTATTTTATTATCTTTGTGAATTCCTTTTCCAATTTATTAAAGCGGTTTATTTTTTTATGGGGTTGCACTATGATATGTTCTCTTTCCTCTTGATCATACACCATCCCATTGGGAATTGTCCAAGACAGCAATACAGACTATATTTTTAGTTTAAAAACAGTCAGAATGTGCAGAGCTAATGCTGGGCTTCCTTAATAGACAGCCCAGCTTCAGCTGCTAACATGTAAGCACCGTGTATTTAATATTTATTTGTAAAGAATGATTTTATAAAAAAAAAAACTGAACGAAATATAAAATCGGTTAAGAAACCTAAGCTGTCAAAAAAATTATTTCAATAAATATATATATATATATATATATATACATACACATACACACACTGCATGTTGAAATGTGTTTTTTTATATATTACAATATATGAAAAATATTTTTAAAAATATATGTTTTTTAAAATCTTTTCTTCAGATTTTTTTTAATATATAACAAAGTTATTTTAACATATATTTGTAAATGCATTCCAAAAATGTAGATTAAATGTTATTTTAAAGACATACAGTATATTTGAAAATGTATTTTTAAAAATATTTCTCATATATTTTGTAATAACAAAGCATTTCAACATACAGTATATATATATATATATATATATATATGGGAATTTTTGGAACTTTAGTAACCGCTTCGTTTTCGAGATGGTCATGCGAAAAAACAACCAGACGATAATTCATCCGATATTCTCATCATGTGTACAAAGCAGTAGATTGAAAAAGAATAATATCATTGGTGAGCTCATTAGCGCCCCTGTTTATAACGACCACCCACGTGGAATACAACCGAAATTGTAGTATTTCCAGTATATGTCAATATATTTGGGAGGAATATTTTTCAAATATATTTAAAATATATTTTTCTTCCATGTAGGAATCCATGGGTGGCTGAACATCACTGAAGTGGCAGCACGCTGTGAGATGGCATACCTGCTTTTAGTCTCACTCGGAGTGACAATCCTACAGTTGTTTTAGTAACTTTCCTTAAGTCCGCATTACTAAATTATGAAAATGTCACAAAATACAGCATCGTGTTTTTTTATTATGATACCTTTTTGCATTGAAATACAATCCTTGAGCTCCAGGTGACTTTGCCTAGGCTGAAATGCTGTAAGCAGCTTGTCCTCAGTCACCTTTGATGATGCCATTCCAGTGATATGAGTCAGAGACGTGAGGGTTACTTTCCCGCATGGCTAGTTTGTCCCGGTCCGCACTGTGGGGTTTGGATCTTACACTTTGCAAAACATTTCAATGTTTTTTAATTACAAACCCAATATTCCCAATGCACATGTTCCTGCTGATGGCTATTCAGTATAGCTGGATGTTGTAGTGACTACAGGCCGAGATCCGTAGACAGTCCAAGTGAAGAAATGTCACCAGCACACCAAGGATTCCTCAAGAATGGGTCCGAAGTGTCAATTTGTAGTCACATAAACACAAGGAAACGTTTTTGAACCACGCAGGGCCCCTTCGTCAGGCAAGTGAGGCCTGATGATGAGGCTTTGCATGGCTTCGAAGCGTTGCCTTGTGTTTATCATATGACCATTGAAAGCTTTGGACCCATTCTTGAGGCATCCTTGGTGTGCTGGTGACATTTCTTCACCTGTTTTTTAGTTATTGTTTTAAATGTAAGCACTCTGGGCAGATATTGCCTCTTTTCCCGTCTCTGTGACACCTACTATATACAAGAATTGGAGGGGTGCAATTGTCCCCGGGACCAAAGTGCACAGACTGCAATAAAAGCACTGTTATTATTATTATTATACAGGATTTATATAGCGCTAAAGGAATTAAACTGAAAACAGTCAGAAGTCAGTGTATTAATGTTCGTGGTTTCTTATAAAAGGGTGCAAACTTCCAAAGCTCTTGCGGCCTCAAATAATAGCAATGCGCACTCACCAGAAACGCATGGGTTATGCGCATGTAGGAATAATCATTCCAGATGTCAGATCCTCCAAAGTTCAGATGGCAGGCATCCCTCTCACGGTGGGTCACCGAAGACTCAAAACCGGATCCTGAGGTCCCCTTTAAGGTCAATCAGGCACTCCACATTGGTGGTGAAACTCTCTCCTCTGAATGGTACAGGCACCTTCTCTGTGGGGGTAACAGCTCCACAAAGGAGCCCCAGAAAAACACAGGTGCTAGAGATAGTGTAGTATGTTTAGGAAAATTTATTTGCCTCAGCATAGAATACAGGGTAGCATGCAGATCCAGACCCATAAAAGGTTAAAAATAGGATTAGGAAGGTAGCAATACTGACCCTAGTAAAGATGTCCGCCGAGCCTCCTTCTGGCTCCGGCGGTACGAATGACGTCACGCTCTGCTATTGCTACCTTCCTAATCCTATTTTTGGGGGGTGGGGGCATTTTATGGCCAGCATTAGAAGTTTATGCCACACATCATTCACTCTTCTAACCACCTGAACACCAAGCCTTTTCTGACACTTTTTGTTCACTTAAAAAAAAACAGTATTTTTTGCTAGGAAATTAATTTAAACCCCAAACATTATATATTTTTTTTTAAAACAGACACCCTAGTGAATAAAATGGTGGGTGCTGCAATTTATTATGTCACATGGTACTCACGCAGCGGTTTTTCAAATGCAATTTTTAAAACAAAAATACACTTTTTTTACTTTTAATGTACAAAAACACAATAATTGGCCAATTATTTGGTAAGATGTAAAAGATGATGGTATGCCGAGTAAATAGATACCAAACGTGACATGATTTAAAACTGTGTCTGCCCCGTGCAATGATGACAAACTGCATACATTTTTAATATGCATAGGCAACGTTTTAAAAGCCTTTACAAACTACCATTTTAGATTTACAGAGGAGGTCTACTGTTAGAATTACTGCCCTTGATCTGACGTTAACGGCGATACCTCACATGCATGGTGCAACCGCTGTTTACATACCGGCCCAAAATACATTTTGTTTTTTACACAAAATTGTCACTTAAATGATTTATTCCTCACACATGCCATGGGTATATGTGGAATTACACCCCAAAATACATTCTGCTACTTCTCCCGAGTATGGGGGTACCACATGTGAGAGACATTTTGGCAGTCCAGCCACGTACAGGCCCCCAAAATTCAATATTCACCTTCAGGCTTTTGAAGTTCTTTATTTCCTCATTACACTTCCTAACTACCTATCACAGTTTCAGAGGCCCTGAAATGCCAGGATAGCACCAACCCCCCCCCCAAATGACCCCTTTTTGGAAAGTAGACACTCCAAGGAATTTGATAAGAAGCATGGTGAGTATTTTTCAGATCTCGTTTGTTGCCAAATGTTTTTGGAAAATGGAGAAAAAAAACATTTTTTTATATTTCAAAACCTTGTGAGAAAAAATTTGATCTGCAAAATACTCACCCTGCCTCTTTTTAAACTCCTTGGGGTGTCTACTTTCCAAAAAGGGATCATTTTGGGGAGTTTACTGCTATCCTGACATTTCAGGGTTTCCGAAACTGTGATAGGTAGTGAGGAAGTGTAATGAGGAAGTTACGCACCTTCAGGCTTTCAAAGTGGTCATTGGATTTCAGGCTCCTGTATGTGGCTAGGCTCCCAAAAAGTCTCACACATGTGGTATCCCCATGCTCGGTAGAAGTAGCAGAATGTATTTTGGGGTGTAATTCCACATATACCCATGGCTTGTGTGAGACATAAATCATTTAAATGGCAACTTTGTGTAAAAAAAAAAATAAAAAAATGTTTTTGTCATTTTCCAGAAACTTGTGGGAAAAAAATAAATCTTCCATGGACTCAATATGCCTCTCTGCAGATAGCTTAGGGTGTCTACTTTCCAAAAAGGGATCATTTGGGGGTGTTTGTACTGTCCTGGTATTTTAACACCTCAAGAAATGTGATAAGCAGTCAGAAAGTAAAATCTGTGTAAATTTATCTATACCAGGGGTGGGCAAACTTTTTGACTTGAGGGCCGCAATGGGTTCATATATTGGACCCGGGGGTCGGACCAAGAGTAGATGAATGATGTGTATGTGTCATCCATAGTAAGTATAGTAATATTCCCCCATAGTAAGCATAGTAATTAATCCCCCATATAGTAATTCATCCCCCATAGTAATTCATCCCCCATATAGTATTTCATCCCCCATATAGTAATTCATCCCCCATAGTAATTCATCCCCCATATAGTAATTCATCCCCCCTATAGTAATTCATCCCCCATAGTAATTCATCCCCCATATAGTAATTCATCCCCCATAGTAATTCATCCCCCATATAGTAATTCATCCCCCATAGTAATTCATCCCCCCTATAGTAATTCATCCCCCCTATAGTAATTCATTCCCCATATTCATCCCCCATATTAATTCATCCCTCATATAGTATTTCATCCCCCCCAGTACTATTCCCCCCAAGTAGTAAGCCAAGTCCCCCCTGTGTCAATTCACTTACCGTATTTGCCGGCGTATAAGACGACTGGGCGTATAAGACGACCCCCCTACTTTTCCTGCTAAAATGTAGTGTTTGGGCTATACTCGCCGTATAAGACTACCCCTCTTCCAATGCACACCAGTGGGAGGAATAGTGCCCCATCATTGATGTCAGTGGGAGGAATAGTGCCCCATCATTGGTATTAGTGGCAGGAATAGTGCCCCTTCATTGGCATTAGTGGCAGGAATAGTGCCCTATCATTAGTGTCAGTGGGAGGAATAGTGCCCCATCATTGGTATCAGTGGGAGGAATAGTGGCCCATCATTGGTGTCAGTGGGAGGAATAGTGTCCCATCATTGGTATCAGTGGGAGGAATAGTGCCCCATCATTGGTGTCAGTGGGAGGAATAGTGTCCCATCATTGGTATCAGTGGGAGGAATGGTGCCCCATCATTGGTGTCAGTGGCAGGAATAGTACCCCATCATTGGTGTCAGTGGGAGGAATAGTGCCCCATCATTGGTGTCAGTAGGAGGAATAGTGCCCCATCATTGGTATCAGTGGGAGAAATAGTGCCCCATCATTGGTGTCAGTGGCAGGAATAGTGCCCCATCATTGGTGTCAGTGGGAGGAATGGTGTCCCATCATTGGTGTCAGTGAGGGGTGGAATAGTGCCCCATCATTGGTGTCAGTGGGGGGTGGAATAGTGCCCCATCGTTGGTGTCAGTGGGGGGGGTGATAGTGCCCCATCATTGGTGTCAGTGGGGGGGAGGAATAGTGCCCCATCGTTGGTGTCAGTGGGAGGAATAGTGCCCCATCGTTGGTGTCAGTGGGAGGAATAGTGCCCCATCATTGGTATCAGTGACACCAATGATGGGGCACTATTCCTCCCACTGAGACTTGCTGATCCTGTTCTCGTATGGTGCTGCTGCAGCCAGCATATGTGGTTGCAGCAGCACCTCTACACAGAACACTTACCTGCTGCTCCGGCACTCGATTTTCGCGCGGCCGCTCGGCTCCGCCCCCTTGCCGGTGATTGGCCGCCTGTGTGCCTTTCCTGAGCTACAGTTCTGGCGGCCAATCACCGGTGAGGAGGCGGAGCCGAGCAGCCGCACGAACATCCAGTGGCCGAACAGAAGGAGACGCCGCGCTTCCTGGACCGGATCGTCGTGGGACTGGATCCAGGTAAGAGGCATCAGCCCCTGCAAACCCCTGTACTTAATGCCGCAGCCCCCCTAAACAGTATACCGGCGTATAAGACGACCCCCGACTTTTGAGAAGATTTTCAAGGGTAAAAAAGTCGTCTTATACGCCGGCAAATACGGTACCTTTGCTCCGCGCTTTCCTCTCGCCGTGTTCCCGCGCCGTTCCGGTCTTCAGGGCGGACTGTGAGAGGAGCCTAGCTCCCCTCACGTTCGTCATGCTGCCCCGCCTACACACATCCTGACAGCCAATGTATGACGCTCCGCGGGCCGGATTAAAAGGTCCGCCGGCCTTATACGGCCCGCGGGCCGTAGTTTGCCCATTGCTGATCTATCCCATAGTTTGTAGACGCTATAACTGTCACACAAAGCGATCAATATACACTTATTGGGATTTTTTTGACCAAAAACATGGAGCAGAATACATTTTGGCCTAATTGTATGACGAAATTGTAGTTTTTTTGGATATTTTTTATGACAAATGAGAAAATACCATTTTACAAAAAATTTATTTTTCTTCAAAACGTTGTTTATTGCGCCAAAAATAAAAAGTGCACAGGCGATCAAATACCACCAAAGGAAAGCTCTATTTGTGTGAAAAAAAGGACATAAATTTCATTTATGTACCGTATTGCATGACCGCGCAATTGTCCGTTAAACCAGTGCAGCGCTGTATAGCAAAAAAATGGCGTAAATTGCAGTATCTATACCATAGTTTGTAGAAGCTATAACGTTCACACAAAGCAATCAATATACACTTATTGGGATTTTTTTTGACAAAAAACATGGAGCAGAATATATTTTGGCCTAAATGTATAACTAACTTTGAGATTATTATATATTATTTATAGCCGAAAGTAAAAAAATATCATTTTTCTTCCAAATTTTCGGTCTTTTTTTGTTTATAGCGCGAAAAATAAAAAGCGTACAGGTGATCAAATACCACCGAAAGAAAGCTGTATTTGTGTGAAAAAAAGGACGCAAATTTTGTTTGGGTGCAGCATTGCATGACCGCGCAATTATCAGTTGAATAAGCGCAGCGCCGAATAGCAGAAAGTGGTGTGGTCAGGAAGGGGGGTAAATCCTGTAGAGGGCAAGTGGTTAATGCTAATAAAGGGGGGGTAATAAAAAGTCCCCATTTTGGTGGTTCCAGCTCCAGATAAAAAGGTCTGAACCCACATAATGCAGAAAGAATGAAAAGAAAGCAGAAAAGCGCGCGCTACTAAGTGTGTAAGTTTAATGGGAAGTAAAGAGTTAATAATGAAATGCACTCCCTGTGTAAGGGAAGATAAGGCGTGTCACCATGTTCCCAGAAGAATCTCCTCCCAGGAAAGGCTTTCCGAATTGACCAAATGCCAGAAACTGAATGGTAAAAATGTGGCGTGTGAAATCCCCATTCATGTAAAGAGAGCAGGAGATGGACATGAAAAGTTGACGGAGGCGGGTCTCGAACCTACGAGGCGTTGAGCTCAGTACACCATGCCGTGCACTTAACCACTATACTATGGCCACTTCCAGTTTCAGCCCCTATCAAACTGCCCTTTGTTTTAAATATGACGTAGCTATAGAGCAGCGCTTAACTGCCTCCTGCCTGCTATATGAGGAAATGCCGGGTGGAAGGCTATGGGATAGATAATGGAATTTACACAGCTTTTACTTTCTGACTGCCCATCACATTTCTTGAGGTGCTAAAATACCAGGATAGTACAAACACCCCCAAATGACCCCTTTTCGGAAAGTAAACTCCCTAAGCTATCTGCTGAGAGGCATATTGAGTCCATGGAAGATCTATTTTTTTTCCACAAGTTTCTGGAAAGTGACAAAAACTTTTTTTTTTTTAACACAAAGTTGTCATTTAAATGATATATTTCTCGCACAAACCATGGGTATATGTGGAATTACACCCCAAAATACATTCTGCTACCTCTTCCGAGTATGGGGATACCACGTGTGAGACTTTTTGGGAGCCTAGCCACATTAAGGTGCCTGAAATCCAATGACCACTTTGAAAGCCTGAAGGTGCGTAATTTCCTCATTACACTTCCTCACTACCTATCACAGTTTTGAAGGCCCTGCAATGCCAGGATAGCACCAAACCCCCCCCCCCCCGAAATGACCCCTTTTTGGAAAGTAGACACCCCAAGGAATTTAAAAAAAGGTGTGGTGAGTATTTTGCAGAGCTCATTTTTGCTCACAAGGTCTTTTAATATAAAAAAAAAAAGAAAAATATATTTTTTTGTTTTTTTTTCTTCAATTTTCAAAAACATTTGGCAACAAACAAGATCTGCAAAATACTCACCATGCTTCTTATCAAATTCCTTGGGGTGTCTACTTTCCAAAAAGTAGTCATTTGGGGGGAAGGGGGGGGGGGTTGATGCTATCCTGGCATTTCAGGGCCTCCGATACTGTGATAGGTAGTCAGGAAGTGTAATGAGGAAATAAAGAACTTTAAAAGCCTGAAGGTGAATATTGGATTTTGGGGTCCTGTACTTGGCTAGACTGCCAAAACGTCTCTCACATGTGGTACCCCCATACTCGGGAGAAGTAGCTGAATTTTTGGGGGGAGTAATTCCACATATACCCAAGGCATGTGTGAGCAATAAATCATTTCAGTGGCAATTTTGTGTAAAATAAAAAAGGTTAGCTGTTCTAACTTTCCCCAACTATACTAAAAAAAAGCCTTTTTTTCGTCAGTGTCACATTGGAGAGATTCCCCATCCCAACTAGCAGCACCAACCTGAAAGAGTCTCATGATCCTTTCTTCTTCTATCCAAAATTAATTAAAGCATTTTGGCAAAAGTTGGGCTTTCACATTGTGGGTCTAAATTATTTCCTTTCATCATGTGCCAAAATATAATGTTTGCCTTCTGTGCTGGTCAATGATGCTTTTTAAGTCATTCTTTGAGGTTGAATATTATTATTATTATTATACAGGATTTATATAGCGCCAACAGTTTGCTCAGCGCTTTACAATATAACGGGAGACAATACAGCAACAATACAGTTCAATACAAGAGGGATAGGAGGGCCTGATCCTGGGAGCTTACAATCTAGGAGGGAGGGGCTAGTGGTACAAAAGGTAGTAACTGTGGGGGATGGACTGGTTGGAAGAGTAGAAGATTCCATTATTAGCTGAGGGCAGGATATGCTTCCTTGAAGAGATAGGTTTTCAGAGATCGCCTAAAAGTGAGCAGAGTAGGCGATAGTCTGATAAATTGGGGTAGAGAGTTCCAGAGGATGTGGGAAGCTCTGGAGAAGTCCTGGAGACGAGCATGGGAGGAGGAGACAAGGGAGCTAGAGAGTAGGAGGTCTTGCGAGGAGCAGAGAGTGCGGTTTGGGTGATATTTAGAGACAAGATCGGTGATGTAATTTAGGGCAGAGTTATAAATGGCTTTATACATTATTGTTAATGTTTTGAATTGTATCCGTTGGGCAATGGGAAGCCAGTGGAGGGATTGGCAGAGAGAGGTGGCAGATACAGAATGGTTAGTAAGGTGGATGAGTCTGGCAGCAGCATTCATGATAGACTGAAGAGGGGATAGCCTGCGATGAGGTCGGCCAATGAGGAGGGAGTTACAATAGTCAAGGCGAGATATAACAAGAGAGTGAATAAGTTGCTTAGTGGTTTCCGAGGTTAGGAACGGGTGTATCTTGGAGATGTTGCGGAGGTGAAGTCTACAAGATTTGGACTGTGAATGGATTTGGGACTGAAAGGACAGATGGGAGTCTAGGATTACACCCAGTACCCTGGCATGAGGGGAGGGACTGATGATTGTGTTATTGATCTTGATGGAGAAGTCAGGGGAGGGGGCACGGGCTGGGGGGAATACTAAGAGCTCAATTTTGGAAAGATTGAGTTTGAGGAAGTGGAGTGACATCCATGCCGATATGTCACTTAGTAGGTTAGTAATGCGAGAGGAGACTGAAGGGGTGAGGTGAGGGGTAGAAAGATAGATTTGTATGTCATCACCATAGAGATGGTACTTAAAGCCATGGGATTTGATCAAGTGACCAAGTAAGGAGGTGTAGATGGAGAAGAGAAGGGGTCCAAGGACAGAACCTTGAGGGACCCCTATAGAAAGAGGGAGTGAAGAGGAGGAGGCAGTGTTATAGGTAATGCTGAAGAAGGAGGAGACCCAGGAGAGGGCGGAGTCTCTGAGGCCAAGAGAGTGGAGTTTTTTGAGGAGGAGGGGATGGTCAACTGTATCAAATGCCGCAGAGAGGTCAAGTAGTAAGAGTACAGAGTAGTGGCCATTGGTTTTAGCTGTTAGTAGATCATTAGTGAGTTTTAGTGAGTTTGTACTGCTTGGTGGAACAAACCTTCACCATGTCATTTATATGGGCGAGGTCTACACTCCAAAGCCATCAATGAAAAACCAATCTAGATAAAATCTGGGTAGATATCAGAAGTTCCAATTGTCCAGCATTCTCACAATCCATCATGTCTCCTTTAGCTCTTCTTGATATGATTGTATAAGATTACGGCAAGTAGAAATATTATGAGCCCAGACAGTGCCAGTCGGACAATATTTTGCAGTTTATAGTCATCTTTTTCTATTCTTCCTGGAAAAGTTAAAGAAAAACATCAATGATTTATAGCAAAAAAATATCATCTATCATACATGTATAATTATTTGTGAACAAGCAAATGTAGGAATCATTACCTCATATGAACAGATGACATCATACATCTATTTATATAGCAGAGCAAAAAAACTCACTGGGCAGAGACCATGCCATGACCACGTTGTTTGTTTTCTCTGAAATCCCTCATAAGTTTTTTTTTTTCCTTTTAGAATTAATATTGTCAGAAAAAGTAACTCCAGTACCAAAGCTGTATCTGAAGGCCACTCTCAATGGCTCCTCATGTCTTATACCACTAATTGTTCTGTTCAACTCTTGGTGTCATGGGCATGGAAAAGATCCAATGGTAGACATGGGCTTTCTGTAGTACAAAGTCTAAAAGCGTCCACTCCTTCCTAACCAGCAGACCATGAAAAGAGGTAGAGGTTTTGCTGTAGGATCATCATTGGTATCAGTGGGAGGAATAGTGCCCCATCGTTGGTGTCAGTGGGGGAGGAATAGTGCCCCATCATTGGTATCAGGGGGGAGAATAGTGCCCCATCATTGGTGTCAGTGGGGAGGAGGAATAGTGCCCCATCATTGGTGTCAGTGGGGAGGAGGAATAGTGCCCCATCGTTGGTATCAGTGGGGAGAACAGTGCCTCATCGTTGGTGTCAGTGGGAGAGGAATAGTGCCCCATCGTTAGTGTCAGTGGGGGAGAGGAGCGGCTGCTCCTTCTTCCAGTTCGTGACCATCGAGCGGCCGAACTGAAAGAAGGAGCAGCCGCGCTTCCTGGACCGGATCGTCGTGGGACCGGAGCCAGGTAAGGTACAGCAGCCCCTCTGCCCACCCCTGTACTTAGTGTCCGTTGGAGGAGGAGGGGGGGCGGCACCGCGCCGCCCCTCGAAAAAGTGCCGCCCTGACACCGGCTCGCACCGGCGTATAAGACGACCCCCGACTTTTCAGAAGATTTTCAGGGGTTGAAAAGTCGTCTTATACGCCGGAAAATACGGTATGTTCAGCAGTGCAAGACAAATAAATTCTTTAAAAAGCATACAATGTGATTTCCTGAATTTTTTTAAAATTCTGTCTCTCGGAATGGGAATGCACCTATAATGTGAATTTGGGACCCCTCCATGATTTCTAAGTGGGAGAACTTGCAAAATCGCAGGGCGTTCAAATACTTCTGTTCCCCACTGTATATAGCATAGAGGGTCCACTATCTATTATTGTCCAAGACAGCAACAGACTAAATTTGTAGTTTAAAAACAATCATAATGTGCAGAGCTAATGCTGGGCTTTCTTAAAAGACAGCCCAGCTTCCGCTGTTAACATGTAAGCACCGTGTATTTAATATTTATTTGTAAAAGAATGATTTTATTAAAAAAAAGAAAACTAATGAAATATAAAATCGGTTAAGAAATCTAAGGTGTCAAAAAAATTAAAGTCAACCAAAAATTGATATTACCCTGAAGAAGTCACGTGACCAGTGCCGCAACGCGTCGGGAGGAGCCTAGTGACGTCACTTCTGGTGTTGCGGAAACTGGAATTTGCGATGTGAGGAACCGTTTTGGTTGATGGATGTATACACATGCTTGTTATTTTATTATCTTTGTGAATTCCTTTTCCAATTTATTAAAGCGGTTTATTTTTTTATGGGGTTGCACTATGTTATGTTCTCTTTCCTCTTGATCATACACCATCCCATTGGGAATTGTCCAAGACAGCAATTCAGACTATATTTTTAGTTTAAAAACAGTCAGAATGTGCAGAACTAATGCTGGGCTTCCTTAATAGACAGCCCAGCTTCAGCTGCTAACATGTAAGCACCGTGTATTTAATATTTATTTGTAAAGAATAATTTTATAAAGAAAAAACAAAATATAAAATCGGTTAAGAAATCTAAGCTGTCAAAAAAATTATTTCACTAAATATATATGCAGTCAGGTCCATAAATATTGGGACATGGACACAATTCTAACATTTTTGGCTCTATACACCACCACAATAGATTTGAAATGAAACGAACAAGATGTGCTTTAACTGCAGACTGTCAGCTTTAATTTGAGGGTATTTACATCCAAATCAGGTGAACGGTGTAGGAATTACAACAGTTTGCATATGTGCCTCCCACTTGTTAAGGGACCAAAAGTAATGGGACAATTTGGCTTCTCAGCTGTTCCATGGCCAGGTCTGTGTTATTCCCTCATTATCCCAATTACAATGAGCAGATAAAAGGTCCAGAGTTCATTTCAAGTGTGCTATTTGCATTTGGAATCTGTTGCTGTCAACTCTCAAGATGAGATCCAAAGAGCTGTCACTATCAGTGAAGCAAGCCATCATTAGGCTGAAAAAACAAAACAAACCCATCACAGAGATAGCAAAAACATTAGGCGTGGCCAAAACAACTGTTTGGAACATTCTTAAAAAGAAGGAACGCACCGGTGAGCTCAGCAACACCAAAAGACCCGGAAGACCACGGAAAACAACTGTGGTGGATGACCGAAGAATTCATTCCCTAGTGAAGAAAACACCCTTCACAACAGTTGGCCAGATCAAGAACACTCTCCAGGAGGTAGGTGTATGTGTGTCAAAGTCAACAATCAAGAGAAGACTTCACCAGAGGGAATACAGAGGGTTTACCACAAGATGGAAATCATTGGTGAGCCTCAAACACAGGAAGGCCAGATTAGAGTTTGCCAAACGACATGTAAAAAAGCCTTCACAGTTCTGGAACAACATCCTATGGACAGATGAGACCGAGATCAACTTGTACCAGAGTGATGGGAAGAGAAGAGTATGGAGAAGGAAAGGAACGGCTCATGATCCTAAGCATACCACCTCATCAGTGAAGCATGGTGGTGGTAGTGTCATGGCGTGGGCATGTATGGCTGCCAATGGAACTGGTTCTCTTGTATTTATTGATGAGGTGACTGCTGACAAAAGCAGCCAGATGAATTCTGAAGTGTTTCAGGAATATTATCTGCTCATATTCAGCCAAATGCTTCACAACTCGTTGGACGCTTCACAGTGCAGATGGACAATGACCCAAAACATACTGCAAAAGCAACCAAAGAGTTTTTTAAGGGAAAGAAGTGGAATGTTATGCAATGGCCAAGTCAATCACCTGACCTGAATCCGATTGAGCATACATTTCACTTGCTGAAGACAAAACTGAAGGGAAAATGCCCCAAGAACAAGCAGGAACTGAAGACAGTTGCAGTAGAGGCCTGGCAGAGCATCACCAGGGATGAAACCCAGCGTCTGGTGATGTCTATGCGTTCCAGACTTCAGGCTGTAATTGACTGCAAAGGATTTGCAACCAAGTATTAAAAAGTGAAAGTTTGATTTATGATTAATATTCTGTCCCATTACTTTTAATCCCTTAACAAGTGGGAGGCACATATGCAAACTGTTGTAATTCCTACACCGTTCACCTGATTTGGATGTAAATACCCTCAAATTAAAGCTGACAGTCTGCAGTTACAGAACATCTTGTTTGTTTCATTTCAAATCCATTGTGGTGGTGTATAGAGCCAAAAAAGTTAGAATTGTGTCGATGTCCCAATATTTATGGACCTGACTGTATATATATGGGAATTTTTGGAACTTTAGTAACCGCTTCGTTTTCGAGATGACCATGCAAAAAAAAAAAAACAGACGTTCATTCATCCGATATTCTCATCATGTGTACAAAGCAGTAGATTGAAAAAGAATGATATCATTGGTGAGCTCATTAGCGCCCCTGTTTATAACTACCACCCACATGGAATACAACCAAAATTGTAGTATTTCCAGTATATGTCAATATATTTGGGAGGAATATTTTTCAAATATATTTAAAATATATTTTTCTTCCATGTAGGAATCCATGGGTGGCTGAACATCACTGAAATGGCAGCACGCTGTGAGATGGCATACCTGCTTTTAGTCTCACTCGGAGTGACAATCCTACAGTTGTTTTAGTAACTTTCCTTAAGTCCGCATTACTAAATTATGAACGGGTCACAAAATACAGCATCGTGTTTTTTTATTATGATACCTTTTCGCATTGAAATACAATCCTTGAGCTCCAGGTGACTTGGCCTAGGCTGCAATGCTGTAAGCAGCTTGTCCTCAGTCACCTTTGATGATGCCATTCCAGTGATATGAGTCAGAGACGTGAGGGTTACTTTCCCGCATGGCTGGTTTGTCCCGGTCCGCACTGTGGGGTTTGGATCTCACACTTTGCAAAACATTTTAATGTTTTTTAATTACAAACCCAATATTCCCAATGCACATGTTCCTGCAGATGGCTATTCAGTATAGCTGGATGTTGTAGTGACTACAGGCCGAGATCCGTAGACAGTCCAAGTGAAGAAATGTCACCAGCACACCAAGGATTCCTCAAGAATGGGTCCAAAGTGTCAATTTGTAGTCACATAATAAACACAAGGAAACGTTTTGGAACCACACAGGGCCCCTTCGTCAGGCAAGTGAGGCCTGATGACGGGGCTTTGCATGGCTTCGAAGCATTGCCTTGTGTTTATCATATGACCATTGAAAGCTTTGGACCCATTCTTGAGGAATCCTTGGTGTGCTGGTGACATTTTTTCCCCTTTTTTTTAGTTATTGTTTTAAATGTAAGCACTCTGGACAGATATTGTCTCTTTTCCTGTCCCTTTGACACCTACTATATACAAGAATTGGGGTGCAATTGTCCTCGGGACACAAGTGCACAGACTGCAATAAAAGCACTGTTATTATTATTATTATACAGGATTTATATCGCGCCAACAGTCTGCTCAGCGCTTTACAATATAACGGGAGACAATACAGCAACAAAACAGTTCAATACAAGAGGGATAGGAGGACCCTGCTCCTTGGAGTTTACAATCTAGGAGGGAGGGGCTAGTGGTACAAAAGGTAGTAACTGTGGTGGATGGACTGGTTTGAAGAGTAGAAGATTCCATTATTAGCTGAGGGCAGGATAGGCTTCCATGAAGAGATAGCTTTTCAGAGATCGCCTAAAAGTGAGCAGAGTAGGCGATGGTCTGATAAATTGGGGTAGAGAGTTCCAGAGGATGGGGGAAGCTCTTGAGAAGTCCTGGAGATGAGCATGGGAGGAGGAGACAAGGGAGCTAGAGAGTAGGAGGTCTTGCGAGGAGCGGAGAGTGCGGTTTGGGTGATATTTGGAGACAAGATCGTTGATGTAATTTGGGGCAGAGTTATAAATGGCTTTATATGTTATTTTTAATGTTTTTAATTTTATCCGTTGGGCAATGGGAAGCCAGCGGAGGGATTGGCAGAGAGGGGTGGCAGATACAGAACGATTAGTAAGGTGGATGAGTCTGGCAGCAGCATTCATGACAGACTGAAGAGGGGATAGCCTGCGGTGAGGTCGACCAATGAGGAGGGAGTTACAATAGTCGAGTCGTGATATAACAAGGGAGTGGATAAGTTGCTTAGTAGTTTCCGAGGTTAGGAACGGGCGTATCTTGGAGATGTTGCAGAGGTGAAGTCTACAAGATTTGGACAGTGAATGGATTTGGGACTGAAAGGACAGATGGAAGTCTAGAATAACACCTAGTACCCTGGCATGAGGGGAGGGACTGATGATTGGGTTATTGATCTTGATGGAGAAGTCAGGGGAGGGGACACGGACTGGGGGGAATACTAAGAGCTCAGTTTTGGAAAGATTGAGTTTGAGGAAGTGGAGTGACATCCATGCCGATATGTCACTAAGTAGGTTAGTAATGCGAGAGGAGACTGAAGGGGTGAGGTGAGGAGTAGACTGAAGGGTTGAGGTGAGGGGTAGAAAGATAGATTTGTATGTCATCAGCATAGAGATGGTACTTAAAGCCATGGAAGTTTATCAAGTGACCAAGGGAGGAGGTGTAGATGGAGAAGAGAAGGGGTCCAAGGACAGAACCTTGAGGGACCCCTACAGAAAGAGGGAGTGAAGAGGAGGAGGCAGCATTATAGGTAATGCTGAAGGAGCGCTGCGATAGGTAGGAGGAGAACCAGGAGAGAGCAGAGTCTCTGAGGCCAAGAGAGTGGAGTTTTTTGAGGAGGAGGGGATGGTCAACTGTATCAAAAGCTGCAGAGAGGTCAAGTAGTAAGAGTACGGAGTAGTGGCCATTGGTTTTAGCTGTTAGTAGATCATTAGTGAGTTTTAGTGATTTTGTACTGCTTGGTGGAACAAACCTTCACCATGTCATTTATATGGGCGAGGTCTACACTCCAAAGCCATCAATGAAAAACCAATCTAGATAAAATCTGGGTAGATATCAGAAGTTCCAATTTTCCAGCATTCTCACAATCCATCATGTCTTCTTTAGCTTTTCTTGATATGATTGTATAAGATTACGGCAAGTAGAAATATTATGAGCCCAGACAGTGCCAGTCGGACAATATTTTGCAGTTTATAGTCATCTTTTTCTATTCTTCCTGGAAAAGTTAAAGAAAAACATCAATGATTTATAGCAAAAAAATATCATCTATCATACATGTATAATTATTTGTGAACAAGCAAATGTAGGACTCATTACATCATATGAACAGATGACATCATACATCTATTTATATAGCATAGCAAAAAAACTCACTGGGCAGAGACCATGCCATGACCACGTTGTTTGTTTTCTCTGAAACCCCTCATAAGTTTTTTTTCCTTTTATAATTAATATTGTCAGAAAAAGTAACCCCAATACCAAAGCTGTATCAATGGCTCTTCTTGTCTTTTACCACTAATTGTTCTGTTCAACTCTTGGTGTCATGGGCATGGAAAAGACCCAGTGGTAGACAGGGGCATTCTGTAGTACAAAGTCTAAAAGCATCCACTCTTTCCTAACCAGCAGACCATGAAAGGAGATAGGGGTTTTTCTGTAGGATACACTTGGGTCAGAACTTTCAAAGGTGCCTCACTTGGACTAACTCCAGTTCCAAAGCTGTATCTGAAAGTCACATTCAATGGCTCTTCATGGCTTACATCACTAATTGTTCTGTTCAACTCTTGGTGTCATGGGCATGGAAAAGATCCAATGGTAGACATGGGATTTCTGTAGTACAATGTCTAAAAGCATCCACTCCTTCCTAACCAGCAGACCCTGAAAGGAGGTAGTGGTTTTCCTGTAGGATACACTTGGGTCATAACTTTCAAGGGGGCCTCACTTGGACTAACTCCAGTACCAAAGCTGTATCTGAAAGCCACACTCAATGGCTCTTCATGTATTATACCACTAATTGTTCTGTTCAACTCTTGGTGTCATGGGCATGGAATAGATCCAACTGTAGATATGAGCTTTCTGTAGTACAAAGTCTAAAAGCATCCACTCCTTCCTAAGCAGCTGACCATGAAAGGAGGTAGGGGTTTTGCTTTAGGATACACTTGGGTCATAACTTACAAAGGTGCCTCACTTGGACTAACCCACAACACCAAAGCTGTTCTGAGGGCCACAGACAATACCTCTTTATGTCTTATACCACTAATTGTTCTGTTCAACCGTTGGAGTCATGGGTATGAAAAAGATCCAATAGTAGTAGACATGGGCATTCTGTAGTGTGAAGTCTAAAACCATCCAACTCATCTTGATGTATAGATTTGAAAGAAGCATGTAATTATGAAGCGGAATCTTAGTTTACATACCTGAATACGTCATATGAATGACTTGGTGGAGGGACACCTCCCTTGTCCATTCTTGTAGAGAGCTGATCTGCAACTCAGCGTAGTTCTGGCACAATATAATCATTCTTACCTTGTACTGCAGACTTCTTTGTTCCACAGGACAGGGAGGTATAGGAACTGTTTGTCCAGATCCTACCTGCTAGTTGATAAAGCCACTACGCAGCCAGTCCTCGCCAGGCCTTTATATCAACCTCACTCTTTAGCTGCCCTCAGACCACCACCTGAGCAATAGGTTCAGTTCTTAGTCCAGTGCTCCAGTCTGTGTTAAACTTTTCAATCCCACATTCTTGCTTCTCTGGTTACCCTCTTTAGCTTGTATTTGACTTTGCGTGTTCGCTGCCAACCCTTACCTTTGGCCTGTCCCTTTTCTTAAATCTGCCTGTCAACTTTGTGCAAAGCTCTGGTTCTAATCCTTGGTCAGTTGCCATCTGCACAGGAGGGCCACAACCTGGTCAACCCTCCAGTAGAGTCCATCACTCCTTGCTGGTGCTCTGGGGAAAATCTGGTGGCAAGTATTTAGGCTCTGTGCCTTGGACTTTTAAAGAGCTCAAAAACAAGCCGGCACTTTGTATCCTGGGTACCCTTTATTAACAAACACAGCGGCTAAGTGGATTTCCTCCCACAATCCAAAGACGTGCTGGTGGGCTAATTGGCTCCTGTCTAAATTGGCCCTAGTATGTGTATGTATGAATGTGAGATAGGGACCTTAGATTGTACGCCCCTTGAGGGTTAGGGACCTTAGATTGTACGCTATTTGAGGGTAAGAGACCTTAGATTGTATACCCCTTGAGGGTAAGGGACCTTAGATTGTACGCCCCTTGAGGGTAAGGGACCTTAGATTGTACACTCCTTGAGGGTTAGGAACTGATGTGAATGTACAATATAAATGTGTAAATGTATATAAGTACCTGTAATAAATAAAAAATCAAAATAAACAACATCAAATGGCTAAAATATAGTTTGATAGGTCTGCTGACATTTAAACCATTTCCTCATAGCTATGGGTAAGGCTTGGGATGGCTGTGACACTTCAGCATACCAGTTGAGCCATTTCTTAGCCATTTGATGTAATAAAAGATACCAAGGATCTTTACTGGAGTGCCGGCTTGTTTTGTTACTGAAGTGGTTGAAGTGGCTGAGGTTGAAGTGGCTGAGGTTGAAGTGACTTATTGTTACTGAAGTGGCTTGCAGAGGCTGAAGCTGAGCACCATTGTTCTCTGATGAATGGAATTGGGCAAAGTGATTAAGGGCAGCTTTCTTACTGTCTTGTTTCTCCAAGGTATATATAGCATAGAGGGTCCACTATCTATTATTGTCCAAGACAGCAACAGACTAAATTTGTAGTTTAAAAACAGTCAGAATGTGCAGAGCTAATGCTGGGCCTCCTTAATAGACAGCCCAGCTTCCGCTGCTAACATGTAAGCACCGTGTATTTAATATTTATTTGTAAAAGAATGATTTTATTAAAAAAAAGAAAACTAATGAAATATAAAATCGGTTAAGAAATCTAAGGTGTCAAAAAAATTAAAGTCAACCAAAAACTGATATTACCCTGAAGAAGTCACGTAACCAGACCAACGCGTCGGGAGGAGCCTAGTGACGTCACTTCCGGTGTTGCGCAAACCGGAATTTGCGATGTGAGGAACCGTTTTGGTTGATGGATATATACACATGCTTGCTATTTTATTATCTTTGTGAGTTCCTTTTACAATTGAATAAAGCGGTTTATTTTTTTATGGGGTTGCACTATGATATGTTCTCTTTCCTCTTGATCATACACCATCCCATTGGTAATTGTCCAAGACAGCAATACAGATTATATTTTTAGTGTAAAAACAGTCAGAATGTGCAGAGCTAATGCTGGGCTTCCTTAATAGACAGCCCAGCTTCAGCTGCTAACATGTAAGCACGGTGTATTTAATATTTATTTGTAAAGAATGATTTTATTGAAAAAAAACTGAACGAAATATAAAATCGGTTAAGAAATCTAAGCTGTCAAAAATATTATTTCAATAACTATATATATATATATATATATATATACATACATACATACACACACTGCATGTTAAATTGCGTTTTTTATATATTACAATATATGAAAAATATTTTTCAAAATATAATTTTTTTAAATCTATTATTCAGATTTTTTTTAACATATAAAAAAGTAATTTTTACATATATTTGTAAATGCATTCCAAAAATGTAGATTAAATGTATTTTTAAAGACATACAGTATATTTTAAAATGTATTTTTAAAAATATTTCTCATATTTTGTAATAACAAAGCATTTCAACATACAGTATATATATATATATATATATATATATATATATATATACGGGAATTTTTGGAACTTTAGTAACCGCTTCGTTTTCGAGATGACCATGCAAAAAAAAAACCAGACGATCATTCATCCGATATTCTCATCATGTGTACAAAGCAGTAGATTGAAAAAGAATAATATCATTGGTGAGCTCATTAGCGCCCCTGTTTATAATGACCACCCACATGGAATACAACCAAAATTGTAGTATTTCAACTATATGTCAATATATATATATATTTTTTTTTTTAAGTCCGCAAACGTGCAACTATAACGAAAAAACCCGTAAGTGTTCACAAAAAATGTGCAAGTGCAAAACACCACACGAAAAAGTGCACTTAGGGGTGTGTTTGTCCTACCCCCGGAAGGGTTGGACCGTTCACCCGATCCCCCGGGGCACGAAGCTCCTGACAGGGACAAGGTTCCCATTTGGTCCTCCTGGCCAAAAGGCCTGGTGGACCACCGTTCCTTATGCCCAGCCGAAGCCGGACATCCAGTACTAGGCAAGGGGGTTCTCCCGAAGAGAAAACCCCCTAGGGATCAGGGGAGGAAGGAACCGTAGGGCCACACATCCTCCCCCTAGACTTCAGGTAAGGCCCGAGGACCCACACCCTCCATCCGTGAAAAACACACACATAAGAACAGAAAAAGTGACAAAACGTGGGAGTGATTAAATAAATAAATAAATAAAAAATAAAAAAGTGGTACCGTGCCTAATAGTGCACAGACCAGGCCCTGAGGCCTGTAGCAAAAATTGCCCCGGACTTAGCCAAAAGACCTGGTCCTTAGGGCGCTGTGCAAAAAGAAGTGAAAAACAGTGGCCATGTGTCATCTTCACACCGTGGGGTCCCACACCCAAGTGTTACTAGTGACACCCCTGAGAGCGTCTTCCCCAGGGGGCACTGAGTTTGCGGACTTTTTGCGTCCCCAGCCCCAGGCCAGACCAAGGTAGATCCGTCCAAATCAGGAGGTACTGGTTCTTTCCAGCTTTCCCAGAGGAATTACTCCCAAGGTCCCAGAGCGTATCGTGGCGCCCCCTGGTTTCTGTCCCTCCGGTCCAGCCTTCCGGACCCCCATCATACCAGTGAGGGTACTATACAACAACCATCCCCGCAAAGCTAGAATGGTCGGGAGCACCCCCACTGGACACTGATAAGAACAGATACTACACTTGATCTTAGCCAAAAGGCCGAGAAGCGAAGCAGTAGATTGAAAAAGAATAATATCATTGGTGAGCTCATTAGCGCCCCTGTTTATAACTACCACCCACATGGAATACAACCAAAATTGTAGTATTTCCAGTATATGTCAATATATTTGGGAGGAATATTTTTCAAATATATTTAAAATATATTTTTCCTCCATGTAGGAATCCATGGGTGGCTGAACATCACTGAAATGGCAGCACCCTGTGAGATGGCATACCTGCTTTTAGTCTCACTCGGAGTGACAATCCTACAGTTGTTTTAGTAACTTTCCTTAAGTCCGCATTAATAAATTATGAACGGGTCACAAAATACAGCATCGTGTTTTTTATTATGATACCTTTTCGCATTGAAATACAATCCTTGAGCTCCAGGTGACTTGGCCTAGGCTGCAATGCTGTAAGCAGCTTGTCCTCAGTCACCTTTGATGATGCCATTCCAGTGATATGAGTCAGAGACGTGAGGGTTGCTTTCCCGCATGGCTGGTTTGTCCCGGTCCGCACTGTGGGGTTTGGATCTCACACTTTGCAAAACATTTCAATGTTTTTTAATTACAAACCCAATATTCCCAATGCACATGTTCCTGCAGATGGCTATTCAGTATAGCTGGATGTTGTAGTGACTACAGGCCGAGATCCGTAGACAGTCCAAGTGAAGAAATGTCACCAGCACACCAAGGATTCCTCAAGAATGGGTCCAAAGTGTCAATTTGTAGTCACATAATAAACACAAGGAAACGTTTTGGAACCACACAGGGCCCCTTCGTCAGGCAAGTGAGGCCTGATGACAGAGCTTTGCATGGCTTTGAAGCGTTGCCTTGTGTTTATCATATGACCATTGAAAGCTTTGGACCCATTCTTGAGGAATACTTGGTGTGCTGGTGACATTTCTTTACCTGTTTTTTAGTTATTGCTTTAAATGTAAGCACTCTGGGTAGATATTTCCTCTATTCCTGTCCCTGTGACACCTACTATATACAAGAATTGGAGGGGTGCAATTGTCCCCGGGACCAAAGTGCATAGACTGCAATAAAAGAACTGTTATTATTATTATTATACAGGATTTATATAACAGTTTTCTCAGCGCTTTACAATATAACGGGAGACAATACAGCAACATTACAGTTCAATACAAGAGGGATAGGAGGAGTAGACGATAGTCTGATAAATTGGGGTAGAGAGTTCCAGAGGATGGGGAAGCTCTTGAGAAGTCCTGGAGATGAGCATGGGAGGAGGAGACAAGGGTGCTAGAGAGTAGGAGGTCTTGCGAGGAGCGGAGAGTACGGTTTGGGTGATATTTAGAGACAAGATCGGTGATGTAATTTTGGGCAGAGTTATAAATGGCTTTATTCGTTATTGTTAATGTTTTGAATTTTATCCATTGGGCAATGGGAAGCCAGTGGAGGGATTGGCAGAGAGGGGTGGAGGACACTGAGTGGAGGCCAGTGGAGGGATTGGCAGAGAGGGATGGAAGACACTGAGAGGAGGCCAGTGGAGGGATTGGCAGAGAGGGATGGAGGACACTGAGTGGAGGCCAGTGGAGGGATTGGCAGAGAGGGGTGGCAGATACTTTGCTTTTGCTGTGTCCTATCTCTAGTCTAATCCTAGTTTTATAACCATTGCTGTGTACATTTGTTTGTGTGTGTTTCTTTCTGTTTTTTTTTTTTTTTTCAACATCTCTTTTAACATTCTGCTAAAACTTTGTGAAATAGTACTGCCTGGACCTTGAAGAAGGGGACATACCCCGAAAGCTTGTCCTCAAAATTGTATGTTAGTGCAAATAAAAAAAGTATCACATCAGTACTCAATTGTTTCTATTTAAAAAAAAAATTTTTGTTTGCCATTTTCCAAAAACTTGTGGTAAAAAAATTAATTCTTCTATTGATTCAACGTGCCTCTCAGTAAATAGTTTGGGGTGTCTACTTTCCAAAAAGGGGTCATTTAGGGGGGTGGGGGCATTTTATGCCCAGCATTAGAAGTTTATGCCACACATCATTCACTCTTCTAACCACCTGAACACCAAGCCTTTTCTGACACTTTTTGTTCACATGAAAAAAATCTGTATTTTTTGCTAGGAATTTAATTTAAACCCCCAAACAGTATATATTTTTGTAAAGCAAACACCCTAGTGAATAAAATGGTGGGTGCTGCAATTTTTTATGTCACATAGTACTCGCGCAGCGGTTTTTCAAATGCAATTTTTAAAACAAAAATATACTTTTTTACTTTTAATGCACAAAAACACAATATATTGGCCAATTATTTGGTAAAATATAAAAGATGATGGTATGCCGAGTAAATAGATACCAAACATGACATGCTTTAAAACTGCGCATGCCCCGTGCAATGATGACAAACTGCATACGTTTTTAATATGCATAGGCAACATTTTAAAAGCCTTTACAAACTACCATTTTAGATTTACAGAGGAGGTCTACTGTTAGAATTACTTCCCTTGATCTGACGTTAACGGCGATACCTCACATGCATGGTGCAACCGCTGTTTACATACCGGCCCAAAATACATTTTTTTTTTTACACAAAATTGTCACTTAAATGATTTATTCCTCACACATGCCATGGGTATATGTGGAATTACACCCCAAAATACATTCTGCTACTTCTCCTGAGTATGGGGGTACCACATGTGAGAGACATTTTGGCAGTCCAGCCAAGTACAGGACCCTAAAATTCAATATTCACCTTCAGGCTTTTAAAGTTCTTTATTTCCTCATTACACTTCCTAACTACCTATCACAGTTTCAGAGGCCCTGAAATGCCAGGATAGCACCAACCCCCCCGCCCCCCTCCCAAATGACCCCTTGTTGGAAAGTAGACACTCCAAGGAATTTGATAAGAAGCATGGTGAGTATTTTTAAGATCTTGTTTGTTGCCAAATGTTTTTGGAAAATGAAGAAAAAAAAAACATATTTTTTCTTTTCTTTTTTTATATTTCAAAACCTTGTGAGAAAAAATTTGATCTGAAAAATACTCACCCAGCCTCTATTTAAATTCCTTGGGGTGGAACAAACAGGGATCATTTTGGGGAATTTACTGCTATCCTGACATTTCAGGGTTTCCGAAACTGTGATAGGTAGTGAGGAAGTGTAATGAGGAAGTTACGCACCTTCAGGCTTTCAAAGTATTCATTGGATTTCAGGCTCCTGTATGTGGCTAGGCTCCCAAAAAGTCTCACACATGTGGTATCCCCATGCTCGGTAGAGGTAGCAAAATGTATTTTGGGGTGTAATTCCACATATACCCATTGCTTGTGTGAGACATAAATCATTTAAATGGCAACTTTGTGCAAAAAAAAAAAAAAAGTTTTTGTCATTTTCCAGAAACTTGTGGGAAAAAAAAAATCTTCCATGGACTCAATATGCCTCTCAGCAGATAGCTTAGGATGTCTACTTTCTAAAAAGGGATCATTTGGAGGTGTTTGTACTGTCCTGGTATTTTAGCACCTCAAGAAATGTGATAAGCAGTCAGAAAGTAAAATCTGTGTAAATGTATCTATACCATAGTTTGTAGACGCTATAACTGTCACACAAAGCGATCAATATACACTTATTGGGATTTTTTTGACCAAAAACATGGAGCAGAATACATTTTGGCCTAAATGTATGACAAAATTTTAGTTTTTTTGGATATTTTTTATGACAAATGAGAAAATACCAATTTTTTACAAAAAAATTATTTTTCTTCAAAACTTTGTTTATTGTGCCAAAAATAAAAAGCGCACCGGTGATCAAATACCACCAAAGGAAAGCTCTATTTGTGTGAAAAAAAGGACATAAATTTCATTTATGTACCGTATTGCATGACCGCGCAATTGTCTGTTAAACTAGTGCAGCGCTGCAAATCAAAAAAATGGCGTAAATTGCAGTATCTATCCCATAGTTGTAGACGCTATAACGTTCACACAAAGCAATCAATATACACTTATTGGGATTTTGTTGACCAAAAACATGGAGCAGAATACATTTTGGCCTAAATTTATAACTGACTTTGAGTTTATTATATATTATTTATAGCCGAAAGTAAAAAATATCATTTTTCTTCCAAATTTTCGGTCTTTTTTTGTTTATAGCGCGAAAAATAAAAAGCGCACAGGTGATCAAATACCACAGAAAGAAAGCTGTATTTGTGTGAAAAAAAGGACGCAAATTTTGTTTGGGTGCAGCATTGCATGACCGCGCAATTATCAGTTGAATTAGCGCAGTGCCGAATAGCAGAAAGTGGTGTGGTCAGGAAGGGGGGTAAATCCTGTAGAGGGCAAGTGGTTAATGCTAATAAAGGGGGGGTAATAAAAAGTCCCCATTTTGGTGGTTCCAGCTCCAGATAAAAAGGTCTGAACCCACATAATGCAGAAAGAATGAAAAGAAAGCAGAAAAGCGCGCGCTACTAAGTGTGTAAGTTTAATGGGAAGTAAAGAGTTAATAATGAAATGCACTCCCTGTGTAAGGGAAGATAAGGCGTGTCACCATGTTCCCAGAAGAATCTCCCCCCAGGAAAGGCTTTCCGAATTGATCAAATGGCAGAAACTGAATGGTAAAAATGTGGCGTGTGAAATCCCCATTCAGGCATAGAGAGCAGGAGATGGACATGAAAAGTTGACGGAGGCGGGTCTCGAACCTACGAGGCGTTGAGCTCAGTACACCATGCCGTGCACTTAACCACTATACTACGGTCACTTCCGGGTTCGGCCCCTATCAAACTACCCTTTGTTTTGAATATGATGTAGCTATAGAGCAGCGCTTAACTGCCTCCTGCCTGCTAGATGAGGAAATGCCGGGTGGAAGGCGGTTCTGTACGTAGCGGGGCTGCGGAGACCGACTGATCGTGCCTGAAAACAGCACATGCGCACTTGGATTAGGGAATACAGAACTTCCGACCGCCGCGTGCCCCCTGAGCTGCGCATGCGTAGTTAGAGTCGGAAGATGTCAAAGGGCCGTTTGGTACATGTATGTATTCGGCGATGTCCGTAGCTTAGTGGTTAGCGAACCAGTCCGCTGAGCGCATGGTCGTAGGTTCGAGGCACACCTCTGTCACCCAGGCTGAGGATTAGTAGGTTATAGGCTCCACACCGGATGAGTACACCGAAGCACCTTAGACAGTCTGGGGGAGTCGGTTTAAGAGCAATATCCTCTGACTGTGGGGCTCGCTGTGGATTTGAGACGACACCATCGCCCACATTTTTCAACATTCACTTTCTCACATTTCATCCATTCCGACTGCATTTCATTATTAACTCTTTACTTCCCATTAAACTTACACACTTAGTAGCGCGCGCTTTTCTGCTTTCTTTTCATTCTTTCTGCATTATGTGGGTTAACACCGTTTTATTTGGAGCTGGAACCACCAAAATGGGGACTTTTTATTACCCCCCCTTTTTTTAGCATTAACCACTTGCCCTCTACAGGATTTACCCCCCTTCCTGACCACGCCTCTTTCTGCTATTCCACGCTGCACTAATTCAACTGATAATTGCGCGGTCATGCAGTGCTGCACCCAAACGAAATTTACGTCCTTTTTTTCACACAAATACAGCTTTCTTTCGGTGGTATTTGATCACCTGTGCGCTTTTTATTTTTGGCGCTATAAACAAAAAAAGACCGAAAATTTGGTAGAAAAATGATATTTTTTACTTTCGGCTATAAATAATATATAATAATCTCAAAGTTAGTTATACATTTAGGCCAAAATGTATTCTGCTCCATGTTTTTGGTCAAAAAAATCCCAATAAGTGTATATTGATTGCTTTGTGTGAACGTTATAGCGTCTACAAACTATGGGATAGATACTGCAATTTACGCCATTTTTTTTGCTATACAGCGCTGTGCTAGTTTAACGGACGATTGCGCGGTCATGCAATACGGTACATAAATGAAATTTATGTCTTTTTTTTCACACAAATAGAGCTTTCTTTTTGTGGTATTTGATCACCTGTGCGCTTTTCATTTTTTTTTTTTTTTTTCTCAAAAAACTTTTGAGAAAAAATATTTCTTTTTTAAAAAAAACGATATTTTCTCATTTCTGTCATAAAAAATATCCAAAAAAACTAAACTTTTGTCATACATTTAGGCCAAAATGTATTCTGCTACATGTTTTTGGTTAAAAAAAATCCCAATAAGTGTATATTGATTGCTTTGTGTGAAGTTATAGCGTCTACAAACTATGGGATAGATAATGGAATTTACACAGCTTTTACTTTCTGACCGCCCATCACATTTCTTGAGGTGTTAAAATACCAGGATAGTACAAACACCCCTAAATGACCCCTTTTCGGAAAGTAGACACCCTAAGCTATCTGCTGAGAGGCATATTGAGTCCATGGAAGATTTATTTTTTCCACAAGTTTCTGGAAAATGATAAAAACATTTTTTTTTACACAAAGTTGCCATTTAAATTATTTAATGTCTCGCACAAGCCATGGGTATATGTGGAATTACACCCCAAAATACATTCTGCTACTTCTAGCGAGTATGGGGGTACCACATGTGTGAGACTTTTTGGGAGCCTAGCCACATACAGGAGCCGGAAATCCAATGACCACTTTGAAAGCCTGAAGGTGCGTAACTTCCTCATTTCACTTCCTCACTACCTATTACAGTTTCGAAGGCCCTGAAATGCCAGGATAGCACCAAACCCCCCCAAATGACCCCTTTTCACGTGTCACATTGGAGAGATTCCCCATCCCCACTAACAACACCAACCTGACAGAGTCTCATGACCCTTTCTTCATCTATCCAAAATTAATTAAAGCATTTTGGCAAAAGTTGACCTTTCATATTTTGGGTCTAAATTATTCCCTTTCGTCATGTGCCAAAATATAATGTTTTCCTTCTTTGCTGGTCAACGATGCTTTTTAAGTCATTCTTAGAGGTTGAATATTATTATTCTTAAACAGGATTTATATAGCGCCAACAGTTTGCTCAGCGCTTTACAATATAACGGGAGACAATACAGCAACAATACAGTTGTAATGGACCACCTGACAGCACCTCTATCAGTCCCCTGATAGAGCCTCTCCAGAGTGCGGAGTCTAAGTACCGGAGCACTTGTTCACCAGGGCCCCTGATGATGGACTTGGAGCGCTCCGGGACCAGGTCGCAGCTACCGGGTATCTCTACCAGAGGTAGAGGAGTCTGCCAGAGGCTCCTGTGGGTTAAGAGTCTGATGTGAGGGAGCCCGGGGATCCCTGAGGGATGGATGGATGAGCAAGATCAAACAGGCCGTGTCGGTAACTAGCCGGTCGGTGCGGTACAAGACGATAGGCAAAGGATAGTCGGGTCACATGCAGGGTCAATACCAGAAGATCAGATCTATAAGGGAGCATCCAGGAGCAGAGTCAGGCAAGCCAAGGGGTCAGGACAGGAGAAGGCAACAAGGTCAGACAATCCAGATCAGAGTACTCACAACACAGGCAACAGGATACGCAAAGACCATTCGGCAACAAGTGTCTGTTCAGGGCTGGTTTAAGTAGCCCGCCCTGCACCTGGCAGGGGCAGCCTAGGTCCTAGTGCCTGCCCAGTACTGTCATAGACGACGGGTGCACCTGGGTCCTAGTGCCCTGCTGCCTGCATGTCTTGACAGACACCTACGCATGTGTAGACCCATGCGTCGCGATGGTCCCTGACAACAGTTCAAAACAAAAGGGATAGTAGGGCCCTGATCCTGGGAGCTTACAATCTAAGAGGGAGGGGCTAGTGGTACAAAAGGTAGCAACTGTGGTGATGGACTGGTTGCAAGAGTAGAAGATTCCATTTTTAGCTGATGGCAGGATAGGCTTCCCTGAAGAGATAGGTTTTCAGAGATCTGCTAAAAGTGAGCAGAGTCAGCGGTAGACATGGGCTTTCTGTAGTACAAAGTCTAAAAGCATCCACTCCTTCCTAACCAGCAGACCATGAAAGGAGATAGAGGTTTTGCTGTAGGATACACTTGGGTCATATATTTCAAGGGGGCCTCACTTGGAATAACTCCAGTACAAAAGCTGTATCCGAAGGTCACACTCAATGGCTCTTCATGTAATATACCACTAATTGTTCTGTTCAACTCTTGGTGTCATGGGCATGGAAAAGATCCAATGGTAGATATGGACTTCCTGTAGTACAAAGTCTAAAAGCATCCACTCCTTCCTAACCTTCCTAAACAGCAGACCATGAAAGGAGGTAGAGGTTTTGCTGTAGGATACACTTGGGTCATAACTTTCAAGGGGGCCTCACTTGGAATAACACACTCAATGGCTCTTCATGTTTTATACCACTAATTATTCTGTTCAACTCTTGGTGTCATGGGCATGGAAAAGATCCAACTGTAGATATGAGCTTTCTGTAGTAGGAGGGAGGGGCTAGTGGTACAAAAGGTAGCAACTGTGGTGATGGACTGGTTGCAAGAGTAGAAGATTTCATTTTTAGCTGATGGCAGGATAGGCTTCCCTGAAGAGATAGGTTTTCAGAGATCTGCTAAAAGTGAGCAGAGTCAGCGGTAGACATGGGCTTTCTGTAGTACAAAATCTAAAAGCATCCACTCCTTCCTAACCAACAGACCATGAAAAGAGGTAGGGGTTTTGCTACAGGATACACTTGGGTCATGACTTTCAAGGGGGCCTCACTTGGACTAACCCCGATACCAAAGCTGTATCTGAATGCCACACTCATTGACTCTTCGTGTCTTATACCACTAATTGTTCTGTTCAACGCTTGGTGTCATGGGCATGGAAAAGATTCAAAGGTAGACATGGGCTTTCTGTAGTACAAAGTCTAAAAGCATCCACTCCTTCCTAACCTTCCTAAACAGCACACCATGAAAGGAGGTAGAGGTTTTGATGTAGGATACACTTGGGTCATAACTTTCAAGGGGGTCTCACTTGGACTAACTCCAGTACCAAAGCTGTATCTGAAGGCCACACTCAATGGCTCTTCATGTTTTATACCACTAATTATTCTGTTCAACTCTTGGTGTCATGGGCATGGAAAAGATCCAACTGTAGATATGAGCTTTCTGTAGTACAAAGTCTAAAAGCATCCACTCCTTCCTAACCAGCAGACCATGAAAAGAGGTAGGGGTTTTGCTGCAGGATACACTTGGGTCATGACTTTCAAGGGGGCCTCACTTGGACTAACCCCGGTACCAAAGCTGCATCTGAATGCCACACTCATTGACTCTTCGTGTCTTATACCACTAATTGTTCTGTTCAACGCTTGGTGTCATGGGCATGGAAAAGATTCAAAGGTAGACATGGGCTTTCTGTAGTACAAAGTCTAAAAGCATCCACTCCTTCCTAACCAGCAGACCATGAAAGGAGGTAGGGGTTTTGCTGTAGGATACACTTGGGTCATAACCTTCAAAGGTGCCTCACTTGGACTAACCCACAACACCAAAGCTGTTCTGAGGGCCACAAACAATACCTCTTTATGTCTTATACCACTAATTGTTCTGTTTAACCATTGGTGTCATGGGCATGAAAAAGATCCAATAGTAGACATGGGCATTCTGTAGTGTGAAGTGTAAAACCATGCAGCTCATCTTGATGGATAGATTTGACAGAAGCATGTAATTATGAAGCGGAATCTTAGTTTACATACCTGAATACGTCATATGAATGACTTGGTGGAGGGACACCTCCCTTGTCCATTCTTGTAGAGAGCAGATCTGCAACTCAGCGTAGTTCTGGCACAATATAATCATTCTTACCTTGTACTGCAGACTTCTTTGTTCCACCGGGCAGGGAGGTATAGGAACTGTTTGTCCAGATCCTACCTGCTAGTTGATACAGCCACTATGTAGCCAGTCCTTGCCAGGCCTTTATATCAACCTCACTCTTTAGCTGCCCTCAGACCACCACCTGAGCAATAGGTTCAGTTCTTAGCCCAGTGCTCCAGTCTGTGTTAAACTTTGCAATCCCGCATTCTTGCTTCTCTTGTTACCCACTTTAGCTTGTATTTGACTTTGCGTGTTTGCTGCCAACCCTTACCTTTGGCCTGTCCCTTTTCTTAAATCTGCCTGTCAACTTTGTGCAAAGCTCTGGTTCTAATCCTTGGTCAGTTGCCATCTGCACAGGAGGGCCACAACCTGGTCAACCCTCCAGTAGAGTCCATCACTCCTTGCTGGTGCTCTGGGGAAAAGCTGGTGGAAAGTATTTAGGCTCTGTGCCTTGGCCTTTTAAAGAGCTCAAAAACAAGCCGGCACTTGGTATCCTGGGTACCCTTTATTACCAAACACAGCAGCTAAGTGGATTTCCTCCCACACTCCAAAGACGTGCTGGTGGGCTAATTGGCTCCTGTCTAAATTGGCCCTAGTATGTGTATGTATGAATGTGAGATAGGGACCTGAGATTGTATGCTACTTGAGGGTAAGGGACCTTAGATTGTACACCCCTTGAGGGTAAGGGACCTTAGATTGTATACCCCTTGAGGGTAAGGGACCTTAGACTGTACACCCCTTGAGGGTAAGGGAATTTTTGGAACTTTAGTAACCGCTTCGTTTTCGAGATGACCATGCAAAAAAAAAAACAGATGATCATTCATCCGATATTCTCATCATGTGTACAAAGCAGTAGATTGAAAAAGAATAATATCATTGGTGAGCTCATTAGCACTCCTGTTTATAACTACCACCCACATGGAATACAACCAAAATTGTAGTATTTCCAGTATATGTCAATATATTTGGGAGGAATATTTTTCAAATATATTTAAAATGTATTTTTCTTCCATGTAGGAATCCATGGGTGGCTGAACATCACTGAAATGGCAGCACGCTGTGAGATGGCATACCTGCTTTTAGTCTCACCTGGAGTGACAATCTTACTGATAGGTGGCGCACATGTGGCAGGTCAGTCCAGAGACAACAGTGTTAGTGCGCATGGAACTTCGTGTGGTGGTGAAGTTTCTTGTGAATGAAGGTGTAAAACCCGCGGATATCTACAGAAGACTTTAAGCACAGTATGGTGATGAGCCGCAGTAAGACATTCGAATGGTGTGAATGTTTCAAAGATGGCCGTACGTCCGTCAATGACGATCCTGGCCGTGGTGGTTCCCAGCCCACTGCAGTCATTCCTGGGAACATTAAACCTGTGGACAATTGACACATAAACTAGTGTAATTGCACAAGAGACAAATCTTCCTGTGGGAACGGCGAACAGAATGATGATTAAGTGAAGCTGGCTGTCCTAGGAGGTTCAGGCGTACTGACAAATCTTTCTATGCCAAAGCTTTCCAGGGATTAGTTACGCTAAAAACTGGCATAAGTGTATAAATGTAGCAGGGGAGTATGTAGAAAAATAAATGCAGTTTCTACTCCTTGAAATGTGTTCTTTTATTATATAAACTTTAAAGTCCTGGTTTATCTTGAATGCCCCTTGTGTGTGTGTATATGTGTATATACAGTGGGGCAAAAAAGTATTTAGTCAGCCACCAATTGTGCAAGTTCTCCCACTTACAAAGATGAGAGAGGCCTGTAATTGGCATCATAGGTAAACCTCAACTATGAGAGACAAAATGAGAAAAAAAATCCAGACAATCACATTGGCTGATCTGGAAAGAATTTATTTGCAAATTATGGTGGAAAATAAGTATTTGGTCACCTACAAACAAGCAACATTTCTGGCTCTCACAGACCTGTACCTTCTTCTTTAAGAGGCTCCTCTGTCCTGCACTCATTACCTGTATCAATGGC
Organism: Staurois parvus; assembly: GCF_062004578.1. Classification (NCBI taxonomy): domain Eukaryota; kingdom Metazoa; phylum Chordata; class Amphibia; order Anura; family Ranidae; genus Staurois; species Staurois parvus. The sequence continues at coordinate 207,939 of NW_028318998.1, forward strand.
ACCTGTTTGAACTTGTTATCAGTATAAAAGACACCTGTCCACAACCTCAAACAGTCACACTCCAAACTCCACTGTGGTGAAGACCAAAGAGCTGTCGAAGGACACTAGAAACAAAATTGTAGACCTGCACCAGGCTGGGAAGACTGAATCTGCAATAGGCAAGCAGCTTGGTGTGAACAAATCAACTGTGGGAGCAATAATTAGAAAATGGAAGACATACAAGACCACTGATAATCTCCCTCGATTTGGGGCTCCATGCAAGATCTAACCCCGTGGGGTCAAAATGATCACAAGAACGGTGAGCAAAAATCCCAGGACCATACGGGGGGACTTAGTGAATAACCTGCAGAGAGCTGGGACCAACGCAACAAAGGCTACCATCAGTAACATACTACGCCGCCAGGGATTCAGATCCTGCAGTGCCAGACGTGTCCCCCTGCTTAAGCCAGTACATGTCCGGGCCCGTCTGAAGTTTGCTAGAGAGCATTTGGATGATCCAGAAGAGGATTGGGAGAATGTCATATGGTCAGATGAAACCAAAATAGAACTGTTTGGTAGAAACACAACTCGTCGTGTTTGGAGGAGAGAGAATGCTGAGTTGCATCCAAAGAACACCATACCTACTGTGAAGCATGGGGGTGGCAACTTCATGCTTTGGGGTTGTTTCTCCGCAAAGGGACCAGGACGACTGATCCATGTACAGGACAGAATGAATGGGGCCATGTATCGTGAGATTTTGAGTGCAAACCTCCTTCCATCAGCAAGGGCATTGAAGATGAAACGTGACTGGGTCTTCCAACATGACAATGATCCCAAACATACCGCCCGGGCAATGAAGGAGTGGCTTCATAAGAAGCATTTCAAGGTCCTGGAGTGGCCTAGCCAGTCTCCAGATCTCAACCCCATAGAAAACCTTTGGAGGGAGTTGAAAGTCCGTGTTGCCCAGCGACAGCCCCAAAATATCACTGCTCTAGAGGAGATCTGCATGGAGGATGGGCCAACATACCAGCAACAGTGTGTGCCAACCTTGTGAAGACTTACAGGAAACGTTTGACCTCTGTCATTGCCAACAAAGGATATATAACAAAGTATTGAGATGAACTTTTGATATTCACCAAATACTTATTTTCCACCATAATTTGCAAATAAATTCTTTCCAAATCAGCCAATGTGATTGTCTGGATTTTTTTTCTCATTTTGTCTCTCATAGTTGAGGTCTCTCTATGATGCCAATTACAGGCCTCTCTCATCTTTGTAAGTGGGAGAACTTGCACAATTGGTGGCTGACTAAATACTTTTTTGCCCCACTGTATATATATATATATGTGTGTGTGTATTACACTATATTGCCAAAAGTATTGGGCCGCCTGCCTTTCCACGCACATGAACTGAATCCCAGTCTTAGTCCGTAGGGTTCAATATTGAGTCGGCCCGCCCTTTGCAGCTATAACAGCTTCAACTCTTCTGGGAAGGCCGTCCACAAGGTTTAGGAGGGTGTCTATGGGAAGGTTTGACCATTCTTCCAGAAGCACATTTGTGAGGTCAGGCACTGATGTCGGGGGAGGAGGCCTGGCTCGCAGTCTCCGCACTAATTCATCCCAAAGGTGTTCTATGGGGTTGAGGTCAGGACTCTGTGCAGGCCAGTCAAGTTCCTCCACCTCAAACTCGCTCATCCATGTCTTTATTGGCCTTGCTTTGTGCACTGTTGTGCAGTCATGTTGGAACAAACTCTTCCCACAGAATTTGTAATTGCCAAAATGTCTTGGTATGCAGACACCTTAAGAGTTCCCTTCACTGGAACTAGAGGGCCAAGCCCAACCCCTGAAAAACAATCCCACACCATAATCCTTCCTCCACCAAACGTTACACTTGGCACAATGCAGTCAGGCAAGTACCATTCTCCTCGCAACCATCAAACCCAGACATGTCCATTGGATTGCCAGACAGAGAAGTGTGATTCATCACTCCAGAGAACATGTCTCCTCTGCTCTCAAGTCCAGTGGCAGCATCCGACGCTTTGCATTGCACTTGGTGATGTAAGGCTTGAATGCAGCTGCTTGGCCATGGAAACCCATTCCATGAAGCTCTCTACGCACTGTTGTTGTGATAATCTGACGGCCACACCAAGTTTGGAGGTCTTTAGCTATTGACTCTGCAGACAGTTGGCGACTTCTGAGCACTGTACGCTTCAGCAGCTCTGTCATTTTACGTGGCCTACCACTTCGTGGCTGAGTTGCTATTGTTCCCAGTTGCTTCTGCTAACAGTTGAGCGTGGAATATTTAGTACCAAGGAAATGTCACGGATGGACTTATTGCACAGGTGACAACCTATCACAGGACCACGCTTGAAGTCACTGAGCTCCTGAGAGCGACCCATTCTTTCACCAATGTTTGTAAAAGTAGTCTGCATGCCTAGGGGCTTGATTGTATACACCTGTGTCCATGGAGGGGAATGGAGCACCTGAATCCAAAGATTTGGAGGGATGGCCCAATACTTTTGGAAATATAGTGTATGTATATCTTACCTAAACCTAAAACCCTGCATTGTACATTAGCCTGACACACTTGTATATAAAGATTCTTAGATAATTGTGGCCAGTTGGTTACAAAGCATGCAAAGTTGTTTCTGTTTGTGGTCAGTTGTTCACTCAATAAACTATTTTTAAAATGACTTACAAGAATGGTTGGTCTCTAAATTTGCACCTCACACAGAAGGTCTCAGTTAAAAACAATTACTCATATTTATTCTATATGTGCGTTAAATAAGTATTTCTAATTAATATTCAAAAAGTACAGTGATTAAAAATACATAAATGTTTGCACATAGTCCTGTATACTCAATATATAGCAAACAGGCTGTATGTTGTAAAAAATACAAGATTCCAACATTCTCATCCAAATAGAGGCATATACAGTTTTCTTCCTCCCAATGGAACGGGGGCCACAAGGACACTCAATAGGAAATTTGTGTACTTTCCATAGGGACCTAATCCAAACATTTGAAGGCAGATTAGGGAAAATAAAAAAATTTAACTCTTAGTTCAATCTCTCCTATGACATTTAAAACAACTGGACGGGTCTCCTCATAGAACACAAGAATAAATATTGACAAATTTCTCTGGATCCAATCTCGGATAGGTGTAGAGGTATGCCCGGTTTTGAAGGTGTTCACACTTGAAATTATGTCCTTTTTAAAAAAGCTTATTGAAATTCACATTTCACAGGTAAGAGTGGAGCCAATGAGTTTCTAGGGAAGTGCCTTCTCCTGTGTCAGGTCTTTGATGGTGGGTCTGGTTAGGGTTCCTACAACTGGAGGTCAAAACATGACAGGAGCCTTTTAGGTGCTGTCAAATGTCAACCGGGTTTCTCAACATATTTTTTGTAATGCACTTTGCTTAAGGTCACTGTACATAAAGGATTTCTTTTTAATTCTGATCAGTCAAATGATAGAATTATGATATAGTTCAGGGGTCTCCATATTTTTGAAAAAAATGGCCAGTGTAATGCCTCAAATTTTAGGGGGCCAAACTGTAGCCAGTGGGAGTAGAAAATGCTCTGGCATTGATGGGAGTAAACAATGGCATAGGCTATGGTCAGTGTGATTAGAAAACTTACATAATTTGTGACAGAGGGAGGAATAGTGCCCCATCATTGGTGTCAATGGGAGGAATACTGCCTCCTCATTGGTGTCAGTGGAAGAATTAGTACCCAATCTATGGTATCAGTGGAAGGAATAGTGCCTTGTATCAATGGAAGGAATAGTGCCCCATCATTGGTGTTAGTGGAAGGAATACTGCCTCATCATTGGTGTAAGCTGAAGAATTAGTTCCCCATCTATGGTACAGTGGAAGGATAGTATCCCAGTGTTGGTGTCAGTGGGAGAATTAGTTCCCATCTCTGGTTTCAGTGGGAGGAATAGCTCCTTGTATCAATGGAAGGAATAGTGCCCCATCATTGGTGTCAATGGGAGGAATACTGCCTTCTCATAGGTGTCAGTGGAAGAATTAGTATCCCATCTATGGTATCAGTGGAAGGAATAGTATCCCAGTGTTGGTGTCAGTGGGAGAATTAGTTCCCCATCTCTGGTTTCAGTGGGAGGAATAGTGCCTTGTATCAGTGGAAGGAATAGTGCCCCATCATTGGTGTTAGTGGAAGGAATACTGCCTCATCATTGGTGTAAGCTGAAGAATTAGTTCCCCATCTATGGTATCAGTGGAAGGAATAGTATCCCAGTGTTGGTGTCAGTGGGAGAATTAGTTCCCCATCTCTGGTTTCAGTGGGAGGAATGGTGCCTTCTATTAGTGGAAGGAAAAGTGCCCCATCATTGGTGTCAGTGGAAGGAATACTGCCTCATGATTGGTTTCAGCAGAAGAATTAGTTCCCCATCTCTGGTGTCAGTGGGAGCAATAGTGCCCCAAGGGCTGGATAAAAGCAAGCAAGGGGCCACATCTATGGTATCAGTGGAAGGAATAGTATCCCAGTGTTGGTGTCAGTGGGAGAATTAGTTCCCCATCTCTGGTTTCAGTGGGAGGAATGGTGCCTTCTATCAGTGGAAGGAAAAGTGCCCCATCATTGGTGTCAGTGGAAGGAATACTGCCTCATGATTGGTGTCAGCAGAAGAATTAGTTCCCCATCTATGGTATCAGTGGAAGGAATAGTTTTCCAGTGTTGGTGTCAGTGAGAGAATTAGTTCCCCATCTCTGGTTTTAGCGGAAGATATAGTGCCTTGTATCAGTGAAAGGAATAGTGCCCCATCATTGGTGCCAGCAGAAGAATTAGTTCCTCATCTATGGTATCAGTGGAAGGAATTGTATCCCAATGTTGGTGTCATTGGAAGAATTAGTTCTCCATCTCTGGTGTCAGTGGGAGCAATAGTGCCCTAAGGGCCGGATAAAAGAAAGCAAGTGACCACATCAAGCCCTCGTCCACAGTTTGGAGACTCCTAATATAGTTTATAGTCCAAAGTTGTCAGGATGTCCATTTTTTAAAGTTTCAGTTCATTGATGTATAAGTAGCTCCACATATGCATGTAGATGTGCACACAATGATCGTATATTGGATTCATCCAGCATTGCATTGCTTATGATGATCCTCATAAATGGGAGAACTCTGCTGTAGTATATAAATACATTGCTGATCTACTGCAGACACATTATAAATCTGCTGACCCAAAATATGTACAGTCTGGAGGAAATAAGAGAAAGGGAAGAGATAACTGAAACCTATAATACATGAAGGGTGTGAATGAGGTTCAGGAGGACGGCATTTTCAATATAAGGCCTTAGCCTCATATTGAAAATGCTGTCCTCCTGAACCTCATTGAATCAAGAACATGGGGACATGACCTCAAACTAGCAGGAGGAACGTTCAAAACTAATCTTAGAAAGTTTTAGTTTATAGAAAGAGTAGTTGATGCTTGGAAAAGACTTCCAGCAGAGGTAGTGAGTCAGTCAACAGCAAGTGAAAGTGAGTGAGCGGGCAGCTGTCAGGGATCCCCGCGATCCCTCCCTCGATGGTCCCGGCGCAGGCGCACTGCTCCTCCCAGTACACGGGCACTAGGTCCGGGCCGGCCGCGGCGTTCGAGTTCGCGCATGCGCAGTAGAAGCCGCGGCCGCCCGCTGGGCACCAATGGCAGCGCAGGGCGGGATATTTAAAGGTCCCTGAGCTGTCATTTCGTTGCCTTCTGGTCTTACCTGCATTCCTGATCCTGTGAACCTGTATCCTGTAAGTTATTGACCCGGATTGCTCTTGACCTTGCTGATTTCTCCTGCCCTGACCCTTGCTTGCCTGACCTCTCTCCCTGGATGCCCCTCTGTAGATCTGACCTCCTGTTGCTGACCTGGCGTGTGACCCGACGATTCTCTGCCTGCTCCCTTGTACCTTACCGTCCTCTACATTACCGACTCGGCCTGTCTGACTACGCACTTGCTCAGCCATCCATCCATCCATCCCATCAGGGTCACCCGACCTCCTCACATTTGGCTCTCCCTGGTTGGAACCCCTGGCGGACACCCCTACCACTGACAGGTGTGCTCAGTAGAGGCGACCTGGTCTCAGGGTACTACAAGTCCATCCCCACCATCAGGGGCCCTGGTGAACAAGTACCCTGGGGCTTAGATTCCGCGCTCTGGGCACGCCTGACCGGTGGAGTGCTAGTGGTGCCGCTCGGCGGTCCCTCACAGTACCAGAAGGCCCTGACTGAGCCTCGAGGAGGACTCACCCCGTTGGACGAGGTGTGCAGGCACCTGGCTACCCTGACGCAAGCTGTAAACACATTACAGGACAGATGTCTGCAGATCGAGAATCGGTTTCAGGCCTGCACCATATCTGTTCCTGTTTCACAGGCCCCGGCTCCTGCACCACCAGTCGCAGCAGCCCACGAGCCGGCTCCTGGGCCTCCCACATCACTCCCTATGGCGGAACCCCGAGTACCCTTACCCGAGCGCTTCCATGGGGATCGCACACGTTTTCGGTCATTTCGTGACTCTTGTCTGCTCTTTTTTGAACTACAGCCACGGACCTTTTTGACAGAGTCAGTGAAAGTGGGGTTTGTTGTCTCCCTGCTGCAGGGTGAACCCCAAGACTGGGCCCACCGACTAAGGGGAAACAATGACCCTCACCTGGTTTCGGTCGACAGCTTCTTTAACGCTATGGCCATCTTATATGATGACCCACAACGGGCGGCCTCGGCCGAGGCCACGTTATACGCACTCCGACAAGGTCGGCGGACGGCTGAGGAATACGCCTCTGACTTTAGGCGCTGGATGGGTGACACTCGTTGGAACGAGTTCGCCCTTTTACACCAGTTTCGTATGGGCCTATCTGAGGCTCTGAAAGACCAGCTCGCCCGGGTAGAGGTACCCGAGATATTAGAGGACTTGATTGCACTCACTATTAAAATTGACCGTAGGCTACGGGAGCGCAGATTGGAGAGGTCTGGTCAGGGTCGCGGAAATCCCTGGGGGTCATTTCAGGGATCCGGTCAACATACTAGGCCAAGCATCCAGAACCTGCCGTCTGAAGATGCCCCCGAACCCATGCAGCTAGGCCTGGCTCGGCCTAAACTATCGCCAGAGGAACGCCAGCGCAGACGCTCCCAGAATCTGTGCCTGTACTGCGGCGAAGCTGGTCACATGGTGCGTTCCTGCCCGCAGAAACTGAGTAAGTTTACTTCATCTTCTTTATCTGTTGGCGATATGACCCTGTCCCAGTACTTAGTTGTTCCCCTCTCCTTTCAGCTTTCCGAAAGGACCGTGGAGGTGTCGGCCATAGTTGATTCGGGGGCATGCAGCTGTTTTGTGGATATCAATTTTGCTCACCAGCAGGGTATTCCCCTCCGCCCAAAGGAGAAGGGGTTTCATATCTTTTTGGCTGATGGTTCCCGGATAAAGTCAGGAGTAGTCAACCAGGAGACCCCTTCCATTATGACTTCCATTGCCGGTCAGCACCGGGAACTCCTCCGCCTGGATGCTATTGCATCACCCCTTTTCCCAGTCATTCTGGGGCTCCCTTGGTTGCGGGCCCATAACCCCCAAATTGACTGGGAAACTGGGGTTGTCTCGTTCCCTTCCCCATATTGTCGGGAACTGTGTCGAACTTCGGGCCCGGGGGTCCCCCAGGTTCTTCTGTGCTCTGAAGGGGATGACAGCCTGAAACAAGTGGTTCCTGCAGCCTATCACAAGTTTCTTGACGTGTTCAGTGAACGGGGAGCAGATGCTCTACCCCCCCACCGCCCATATGACTGTCCGATTGATCTGTTGCCCGGTTCTGAAATCCCGTTCGGGCGAATTTTTCCCCTTTCTGAGCTGGAATTAGGGGCCCTGAAGGAATATATATTGAGGATAGCCTCCGTAAGGGATTCATCCGTCCCTCCACTTCCCCAGCAGGTGCAGGGATCTTCTTTGTAGAAAAGAAGGACAAGACTTTGAGGCCATGCATTGACTATCGGGAGCTGAATAGGGTCACCATTAAAAATCGTTACCCATTACCTCTGGTACCTGAATTGTTCCAGAGCTTAAAGGCTGCGGTAGTATTTACCAAGTTGGACTTAAGGGGAGCCTACAATTTGGTTCGCATAAGGGAGGGGGATGAGTGGAAGACGGCCTTCCGCACCCGATTCGGCCATTTTGAATACCTGGTCATGCCTTTCGGGTTATGCAATGCGCCAGCCACCTTCCAGCACTTTGTAAACGACATCTTTAGGGACTTCCTGGACATCTTTGTCATCGTCTACTTAGACGACATTTTGATTTTCTCATCCTCCCTGGGGGAGCACAGGGTACATGTAACACAGGTGTTGGGGCGGTTGCGGCAGCACGGGTTGTACGCTAAAGCAGAGAAATGCTGCTTTGAACAGGCTAGCGTTACATTCCTGGGTCTGATTATCTCCACCACGGGGGTCGCAATGGACCCTCAGAAGGTCTCAGCGATCCTAGATTGGCCTGAACCCACGGACAGGAAAAGTGTCCAACGTTTTATTGGGTTCGCAAATTTGTACCGGAAGTTCATCAAGAACTTCTCGGGTCTGGTCTCCCCTATCACTCAATTAACTAAGCTTGGGACGCGATTCAGATGGACGCCCGAGGCACAGGAAGCCTTTGAGGCACTAAAAAGGTTATTTACCTCGGCACCCATTCTGGGTCATCCCGACGCCTCCCTGCCCTACATCTTAGAAGTAGATGCATCTGAAAACGCGGTTGGCTCCATCCTTTCCCAGCGGAAGGGCGCCAAGGAATTACTTCACCCAGTAGCATTCTTTTCACGGAAACTTACCCCGGCGGAGAGGAACTACGACATTGGGGATCGCGAGCTACTGGCTATCAAAACCGCTTTAGAGGAATGGAGGTACCTGCTGGAAGGTGCCTCCCATCCCATCCTGATATTCACGGACCACAAGAACCTGGAATATCTGAGGACGGCCAAACGTCTACGCCCACGACAAGCAAGATGGGCATTGTTTTTCTCGAGGTTCCAGTTCCACATCACATACAGGCCCGGCTCGAAAAACACGAAGCCTGACGCATTGTCGCGCATGTATGAGGACACCAAGGAGATCCCAGTGCCCGACACTATTCTTCCTGCAGGAAATTTCTTGGCCCTTCAGACAAACCTTCGCTCCGAGATCCTGAGGGCGTCCACAGCAATGTCTACCTCCGATGGGGCCCCCCTCCAGAACAAGGAGGGACTCCTATGGAGGGAGGACCGGATTGTGGTGCCAGAGGATGCCCGAACCTTAGTCTTGGGACATTGCCATGACCACCCACTGGCAGGACATTTTGGACCGGTCAAGACCCTGGAACTTCTCCGGCGTTCCTTCTGGTGGCCGGACATGGCCAAGGATTGTAAGATCTACGTGGGCTCCTGTGCCATCTGCCAGCGGAACAAGCCTTCAAGGAACAAGGCATGGGGCCTGCTACGTCCATTGCCCATCCCGGAACGGCCCTGGCAGAGAATCTCCATGGACTTCATAGTCGAGCTCCCTCCTTCGCTGGACCACACAGCAATTCTCGTGGTTGTGGACCGCTTATCCAAGATGGCCCATTTCATCCCTTTACGGAAGACTCCATCTGCAGCCGAGACGGCACAAGTCTTTATTCGAGAGATCGTTAGACTGCATGGGGTTCCCGAAGACATCGTCTCGGACCGAGGGGTGCAGTTTACCTCGCGGTTTTGGAGGGCGTTGTGCAAAGCCCTGGATATCAAGCTGTCTCTTTCCTCGGCATTTCACCCTCAGACCAATGGCCAGACCGAGAGGACCAATCAGACCCTGGAGCAATACCTGCGATGCTACACATCATTCTCTCAGGACGACTGGGCGCCACTCCTCCCTTTGGCAGAATTCGCGTACAACAACGCTTGCCATTCAGCAACTGGGCAGTCCCCGTTCTTCGCCAACTATGGGTTTCATCCTGTCTTCCTCCCGGACTTGGTCCCGGAATGCCCGATTCCAGCGACACAGGATGCACTGACCTTCTTCACCTCCAACAATAAGAAATTACAGGAAGCCATCCGTCAAGCCCAAGAAGACTACAAGAGGGCTTTTAATAGGAAGCGAAGAGGGAACCTGGTGTTGCAGCCCGGAGAGAAGGTTTGGCTGGCTACGTCAAACTTGAGGATGCTTTGCCCGTCGAAGAAGTTGGGACCTAAATTCATAGGCCCTTTTTGCATCAAACGGATGGTCAATGAGGTGGCCTATGAACTTGTTCTCCCTGACACACTCAAGATCCACCCTGTCTTCCACGTGTCCCTGTTGAAACCGGTAGTCCCTGATGCCTTCCCGGAACGGGAATCCAGGCCCCCGGAGGCCGTAACGGTTGAAGAGGAAGAAGAATTCGAGGTGGAGGCAATCTTGAAGTGCCGTCGAAGGGGGGGCCAGACCCAATTTCTCATCAAGTGGAAGGGCTACGGCCCTGAGGACAATTCGTGGGAACCAGCCCATAATGTCCATGCACCTAGGCTTGTCCGGAGGTTTCTTTGTGATCACCCGTGGTGGAGAGATCGGGTGGGCATCCGGAGGTTGCCCGTAGGGGGGGGGCAATGTCAGGGATCCCCGCGATCCGTCCCTCGATGGTCCCGGCGCAGGCGCACTGCTCCTCCCAGTACACGGGCACTAGGTCCGGGCCGGCCGCGGCGTTCGAGTTCGCGCATGCGCAGTAGAAGCCGCGGCCGCCCGCTGGGCACCAATGGCAGCGCAGGGCGGGATATTTAAAGGTCCCTGAGCTGTCATTTCGTTGCTGTCTGGTCTTACCTGCATTCCTGATCCTGTGAACCTGTATCCTGTAAGTTATTGACCCGGATTGCTCTTGACCTTGCTGATTTCTCCTGCCCAGACCCTTGCTTGCCTGACCTCTCTCCCTGGATGCCCCTCTGTAGATCTGACCTCCTGTTGCTGACCTGGCGTGTGACCCGACGATTCTCTGCCTGCTCCCTTGTACCTTACCGTCCTCTACATTACCGACTCGGCCTGTCTGACTACGCACTTGCTCAGCCATCCATCCATCCATCCCATCAGGGTCACCCGACCTCCTCACATTTGGCTCTCCCTGGTTGGAACCCCTGGCGGACACCCCTACCACTGACAGGTGTGCTCAGTAGAGGCGACCTGGTCTCAGGGTACTACAAGTCCATCCCCACCATCAGGGGCCCTGGTGAACAAGTACCCTGGGGCTTAGATTCCGCGCTCTGGGCACGCCTGACCGGTGGAGTGCTAGTGGTGCCGCTCGGCGGTCCCTCACAGCAGCACAGTGGCTAAATGGTAAGCAATTCCGCCTGGCAGTACTAGGGTTGTTGGTTTGAATCCCAACCACAACACCACCTGCCTGGAGTTTGCATGTTCTCCCTGTGCCTGCATGGGTTTCCTCTGGGTACTCCAGTTTCCTCCCACACTCCAAACACATGCTGGTAGGTTAATTGGCTCCTGTCTAAATTGTCCCTTGTATGTATGAATGTGAGTTAGGGACCTTAGAATGTATGCCCCTTGAGGGTTAGGGACTGATGTGAATGTACAATATACATGTAAAGTGCTGCATAAATTGATGGTGCTATATAAGTACCTGAAATAAATAAGTGAAATAAGATATGCTTGGAACAAATGTAGATTAATGGGGCAGACTTGATAGACCACTTTGTCTTTTTTCACAATCACTCTTCAATGTTTCTGTTTCTACAATTTTCATACAGATGGGAATCCTTAAAGGATAGGTTCACCTTTGGAACATGTTACATGTTCCACCTATTTTTAGGGTGGAACATGTAACATGTTCCAATAGCTACAGCCCCCCCCCCCCCAACAGATAGTACGGGGAAACTTCTCCCCGTACTATCTGTCAGATTTGAACATAGCGTGGCCGTGCGGGGCTCCACCCACACGGCCACGTCACTCATTCACCGAGTTCTGTGAATGAGTGCCTACAAGTCCCAGCAGCCTCAGTGGCTGTCGGTTTGTAGTTTTCAATGAACAATGAAGTTTCCTTCAAAGAACATTCTGTACGGCAAGCAGATATTCTGACAGGTCTACAGGAGACCTGCATGATATCAGCGATCTACTGATCGCTGGTGCAATGCTTTACAAGCTTTCCTTCTGCCAAGTCTATGTCTTCAAACATTGCTGTCCATTGTCATATTAGGTGTAACGGAACCGACTCAGACTGCGCTGAGTACTTTCGTTAGATACCGCTTCCCCGTCTGAACACCGACAACAGACACCACAGCCGACCATACAAGACTAGACAACACCAGTCTTGAAGTAAACCAGAAGGTAGACTACTCTATTTGAACACAGATACAAGATATATACACTCAGGGGGCAATCCCCCCTCCCTGCATAATGACACAGGGTGGGGCAATCTACATTTAGTAACAAGAGTCACACAGGTATTCAAACTTCACACCATCAGACAGTCCCATCAGGAGGGAGGTCTGCTGGAGACACCCCCCCCCCCCCCCACTAAGCTAATACAAATGAACACATAAATCCAATAATAGTTTGCTCCCAAACCAGACATACAATAGAACAATGGGATGCAACCACATAACACCAAACAATCCACAAGCCCCACAATATTAGCCTACACAATATTAGGACAGAGCACCCTGTACCCCTAACAGGCACAGGGTGACTTACACATAATAGGGATATGTGGAGCTGAGACAGGGGTCTCCCCACCTCTCCAAAGTGAGCTGGGTTCCATGGGCCCCCCACCCAAAGTGACTCCCGTCACATTAGGGTCCTCACAATATCCAAAATTTGATGGTGTAGATGCAAGAAAAAGTTTGATCTCATCCGTCCAATAGCTATCAAACCCTGTTGTTGAAACTGATACAATTGATATCTTTGATATAAACTAAAAGGCGCCTCCTGGAGGAGCAGATTCATAGCTTTGTGTCCTGAAACGTCCCGCTGGCAGTGACACCAAGTAATGGATAAATAATTGAGGTCTTCATGGAAATCAAGACTCCCCCAAACAGAGCACATTCTTCACCCTTCCTGTAGACACTCAGTAGTCCATAAAGAGGAACATCTTGTGTTTGCCTTGTTGGGTCCTGTAGGAAAAACGCCACACTACAGCCTGATGAGTTGCATCTGTAAAGGTTTCTTCGGAGGGGGCATGGCATCTCAATGACAAGGTCTCTTTAAATTATTGGGAAACATAATTCACCATCTTCACTAAAAAATTTGTATGAAACATAAATGCTTGATTTATGGATGGCTTTGTGTTGAAATCACTGAACAAAATATATTTCTAAGAACGATCCAGTTGATAAGATTGCATTGTTAGATGACTCTTGTTCATTGCTCTTTGTTGGGCATTTCATGGATAAAACAACGGGACATAAAAATATAGAAAATTCCAATACTTACAGAACAGGATGAGCAGTACCAGAGGTTTCATAGCTTCTGTGACCTGCAAGAGATGAATGTCTGCTATGACTGAGACAAGTTTCTATTGTACCTCCTGTTCGCTCACACTGACCACAAGCAGGTTGATAACTCCCTTTCAAAAAAAAATTAAACCATTCATATCAGTCTTTGCTGCTTTGTACATTTTATTACCCCTATCACAATCACACGGACATACTTAGGGCTGGGCTTGTATGGAAGATGACTGGGTTTTCCAGTTTTACTTGTGATTGGAAATCCATGGAAAAGCTCCATTGCACAGCTCTACCATAAGGACAGCTCTGTCTGGCAGGGCAGGAGACAAGATTTTTTTTTTCTTTAATAACAAACATACTTACCTGCTCTGTGCATTGGGTTTGCACAGAGCAGCCCAGATCCTCTTCTTCTTGGTTCCCCACCAGCACTACTGGCTCCTGTGCCTTGACTAGTGCCCCCAATAGCAAGCTGTCAGGAATGGGTTCACCACTGGTGGTGGGACTCACCTGCCATGTGGGCTGCAGTACCAGGGCTGGCCAGTGGGTGCTCTCAGCAACCAGAAGCTCACTCCTGCAATCAGCCATCACCTGAGGCTGATTGCAGGAGGTGTATTTAAGGAATGGCCAGACCTGCAGTCAGTGCCTTGGTGTATTGTTTCCCATGAGCCCCTGTACCTGTTATCCTGTGTTCCTGTTCCTCTGCCTATCTTCTGTTGCCGACCTCTGCATTGTTGCTGACCGTCTCCTGTTTAACCCCTGGCTTGCCTGACCGTCCTTCTGCCTGACCCTCTGTACCGTGCTGCCTGTGAGTTACTGAACCCGGCTTGTGACCCTGACCATTCTCTGCCTGCTCCTTCGGTACCTCGCTGCCCGCACGTTGCTGACCTGGCCTGCCTGACTACGCCTTACGCTACCCAGACGATCCATCCATCCATCCTTCACGGATCCAGCCATCCCTGCTCACACCTTCTGCTTCTTCACATCAGTATATACCTCTGGCGGATCCCTCTACCACGAGCAGGTGTACTCAGGGGCCGCAACCTGGTTCCTGTCTGCTCCAAGTCCATCCCCACTATCAGGGGCCCTGGTGAATAAGCAGACTGGGACTTAGACTCCGCGCCCTGGGGAATCCTGTCCTGAGGACTACTAGAGGTACCACCAGATGGTCGTTAACAGAACCATTTGGCCGGCCTGACCATTCCACCTCTCCAGCCCTGACTACGCCTGTGTACCTGCACATACTAAGATTAGTGGAAGGTTGGTTTGTTTACTGTGCGTTGTATATTTGGGTGGCTAATAATAAATTGTATTGTTTTTACATCATTCCTGAAGCCTGTTACTTCCCTGTGTCAGTCCACACATTTCTGGTCATACCCGGATCCCTGACACAAGCTGTTTGCTATGGGGGCACTGGTGTGTGCGCATTCCCGAGCACATAGAGGTGTGGCTCAACCCCGGCCCTCCACTCTCCCTTCATTGGCTCACTGGCTGTGATTGACAGCAGTGGGAACCAAGGGCTCAGCCAATGAGGAGAGAGACCCAAGACAGTTGAGGTTCCTGTGCACATTGCTGGGTTAAGAGAGGGCTCAGGTGAGTATTAGGAGGCCTGTGGGGGGGAGAAGTACACAGAAGTTTTTTTACTTTTATGCATTGAATGCTTGAAGGTAAAAACCTTCTTTCTTTACAACCACTTTATGTAACACTGAAAAGTGTCGTCCCTCCCCTAGCCTGCGACTGGACAGTTAAAGAAGCAGCAGATTGATGCACTCATCTCTTGGTCACTCTGAGTTCTCCTCCTATCAGCGTTCCCTTTGTTAGCAACACAACACCGCTGATTGGCTCTTTGTGCTTCTTCTTTCACTCCTAGTCTGAGCTCCACTTTAGTGGGGATGAGCAGGGGTTGGACAAAAATTTGGAAACACTACATGATTTGTAGATGTGAAAATGACGACACGTTTCTTGTTGAAAGCGGAAGTGATGTAACATGGGACGGTAGGTGGCATAAACTCCAAACATACAAAGAACACTAGACACACCAAACTGGATTTATACCGCCCGCATTCTTGTTTATTGGTTTTCACAAATATAAACAGTTCACTATAACTCTTTTAATCTATAAAGGTTTTATAACTGTAAAGAAAATCAGCCAAAATCAGTGGGGCGCTCTCCAAATATCCCTCTGGTGACTGGCAAAGACCGCCCCCCCCCCCCAGCCTCCTGCTTAAATAGGGGTCATGGGAAATTCTGTAACCTATCCTAGAGAACCCCTAGAACTTCCAGAACATTCCCAATAGGTTGACCTTTTTTGACCTATCATACCCCCCCTCCATTGATTGAAGAATCAATGGGGGGCTTGAAACGTCTATTGCCACCATCCCATGAGGGTAAGGGGGGCCTAAATCTCAGTCTTCCACAGCCTGTGCCAACAAAAACTGTGTAGAAGGAACTCTAGTGAATGCTCCGAAGAGGAGAGAGTGGTGCAACACCCATAAAACGTGGACTGTCGATCCATGGCAGACTGTAATATGGTCAGAGGAATCGAACTGTTCCCAATCACCGAACCTGTTTATGTGTGGTGGAACGCCATCCCAAGCTTACGTCCAGGACTGTCTTGTGCCAATGGTAAAGCATAGTGGTGGGGAAATCGTGCTTTGGGCAGCTATATCTTGGTATTCTGCAGGCCCCATCATCAACCTGGAAAGGTAGAGTCATGCCAGCGACTATGTACAAATTTTCGCCAACCATGTGCACCCCATGGTACAGACATTGTTTCTTGAAGACAGAGCCATTTACCAACATGATAATGCTCTGATTCACAAAGCTGGTGTCAAATCGTGAAGTCTCACAACTTTCCTGAGCGCTGCAGTTGCTAGACCTCAATATCATAGTGCCATTATGGTTGAATTTAAAGAACTAGTTTCGGGCTTGTTTTCCGGGTCCTGTATCTCTGCGAGAACTGGAACTATTTTTGCATGAAGAGTTGTATCGGATTACATTATCCACCATCCAACACTTATATTTGTCAATTACCAGGAGAATTTAGACCGTCTTGGATGCCAAAGGTGGTCCAATACCATTATTAGGTAACAATTTTGTTCTTTTACCCGGAGTTTCCATATTTTTGTTCAATCCCTGTAAGTGGCTGATACCAAGGCAAATTAAAGTACTTACACTGCTTGCATTTAAAAATATATTTAATTATGTACTAAACAATACAGATGTGCATTTATTTTTACTTTTTTTAATATTTGCCTGAAGTTCAGCTTTAATGTAAATATTGTCCCTGGTGGTTAAGGGTTCAGAAGCCGAATATATATTGAAATCCTTGGGGCCCGTACAGTTGCTATACAATGGCAATATGCTGACCTTTGCCTGTTGCTCCCATCCAAAGTATTCTGCCTTTTGTTGATCAGCTTACTATTTTGGGCAATTGGATCTCCTTAGTAAACCGCAGTTGCAGAACCAAAACTGAGACTTTCTTTCCACTATCATCTGCTTACATAAACATTTGGCTTTGATAGATACAGTTGCAAGAAAAAGTATGTGAACCCCTTGGGATTACGTGGAGTTTT
Source organism: Staurois parvus (assembly GCF_062004578.1). Classification (NCBI taxonomy): domain Eukaryota; kingdom Metazoa; phylum Chordata; class Amphibia; order Anura; family Ranidae; genus Staurois; species Staurois parvus. The sequence goes on from NW_028318998.1 coordinate 224,885, forward strand.
GCATGAATTGGGCATAAAATGTGCTCTGAATGTCATCTAAGTCACAACAATAGAAGAACACAGTCTGCTGAACATAATACTACACAAACATTAGATGTTGCCATGGTTTAAATGCACATAACATGCATTTATAGAGGTCAATGTGCGCATAAGACTCCAAGCAGATGGCAAACTCCAGATAATCCCTCCGTATTAGGATAACACTCCCAATATTGTGGTGCTTAGACATAAAGCCACTTCTCCGCACTGCTGTTTGAAGCTGAGGGTTGTAGGAACTGTCTCCATGTGCAGACCAAGTGTTAAAAAGAAAGCCACCGCACACCGGAGGGATCACTAGTGTCCATAATAATTGGGAAGGATATTCACAAGCTTGAGACCTCTACGACTAAGCCCTATAAGTGAAACACGTTAGAAAGTGGTCCTAGATGAGGGTGGTCAACGTCAAGCTTGTGGATATCCTTCCCAATATATAAGGACACCCAGGGGCGGACTGACAACTCATGGGGCCCCCGGGCAATACGGGATCATGGGGCCCCTGTGTCCTCTCCCACACTCAAACCACACCCAAAAGAGCCTATGAAAGGTACCAGGGACATCTCATGGGGCCACCTACTGACCCCGGGCCCTGAGGAAACCAGTGATACCTCCGGTGTGCGGTGGCTTTCTTCTTACCACGCTTCTGGTAATGTGATCATTAAAAGAGAGAAGACACTCCCATAGTGCAGCAAAGTTATTTATTAATACCAAAGGATAAAAACTTCAAAAGTCAAAAACATAAACGTACATAGAATGCTGCTTTAATAAATAATATTGCTGCACTATGGGAGTGTCCACTGTCTCCTTAACCTTCCATAGTGCCATTGCAGTGCCCCTCAAACTCACAAAGCGACCCCAGGCCTGTGGCCAGTGAGTGTATTTTCTTAAACCAGAATTTAATTTCACTTTAAGCTGCAAAGAGCCTCCAGCCCCCATAGTGCTGCACAATCCCCCCACAGTGCATCCTAGCTTACCACGGAGCCTCTAGCCCCTATAGTGCCCCCGAACTCCAACAGTGCCTTGAAGAATTAAGGCAGTTCTGATGGCAAAAGGGGGTCCAACCCGGTACTAGCAAGGTGTACCTAATAAAGTGTCCGGTGAGTGTATTTTCTGAAACCAGAATTGAATTTCACTTTAAGCTGCAAAGAGCCTCCAACCCCCATAGTGTTGCACAACCCCCCACCGTGTCTCCTAGCTTACCACGGAGCCTCCATCCCCCCATAGTGCCCCCGAACTCCAACAGTGTTCCCATAGTGAACCTCAGCTCCTGCAATTTCCCCAGACTTTTAGAAAGACCTCCAGGTTCTTTCAGAGACTCCATCCTCCAAAACTTCCCACAGGTCCTTCCAGAAACCTTCACCAAGTCTCTCTCTCAATCTCCTCTACAACAACCCCACCCCCAGCAGTGACACCCAGCCCCAGCCCCATACAACTACATATTTTGTATTCCCATTCTTTTGTTGTTTGTGTGTATAAAGTTTTTTTTTCACTGTTGGGTCATGGAAGGTTTGGAAAGAGTTTACCAGGCCCTGGTCTCAATAAGGTTAAAAACCACTGCCTTAGCTGTTTCACCCAACTGAACGGTTACACTACTAACCAGGGGCGGACTGATCATTTGGAAACTCGGGCACTGCCCGAGGGCCCGGGGTCAGTAGGCGGCCCCATGTGATGCCCCTGGTACCTTTTTCATAGGTTTTTTGAGTTTGGGCAAGGACACAGGGGCCCCATGATCCCCTATTGCCCGGGGGCCCCATGAGTTGTCAGTCTGCCCCTGCTACTAACAGTCATTTACTAATGCAATTTCTTCATTGGAGATAACATACTGCTGCATAAAGCCATTTTTTTCTCTTCAGTGTCCAAATTTTTGACTATTTAAAGTGACGTCCTGAATGGTGATAGCCTTCCCTTGGCTTGTTGGATGGTGTGTAGGTGCTTACCCAAGGAAATGGTGTCACTGCTCCTCCTTACATGACAGTGTTCATGCCTGGTGATTGGCCACTCTGGAATAAGCCTGTCACATGGGGGAGGTCACATACTCCCAACAAAGATAATGGATAGGTGGGTTCTGATGAAGTGGGCCTCTGAAGGAGCATGGATTGGTGAGTATAAGTTGCTGGGGTGGAGACTTTAGGCTATCATATAGCTTGTAGTGGTAGGAAGCATAGTTGGTGCTGTGAGATGCAGAAATTTAGCTTTCTAAAAGTTTTGTGTTTGTTTCACACTCTGCATGGTATGACCATCGGCATTCCTTTCCATTCGCTTTGAAATTCGTGCAACATTATCAGTGAAAATGCACAAAAACATACAAAAAAACTGAAAGAGGTGTTAACACGAAAACATTTTTATTTATATAATATAATACATTAAAAAGTGGAACTAAATTTTTATTAAAAAAAGGGTTTTTTTATTGAGTACTTTAAGAAGAATAACATTTTTTTAGGGAAAAAATAGTTTTCCTCTTAGGCCTCGTGTACACTTTAATGTTGGAGGAATAGCAGTAAAACCATGCAGTTGTGTCATCTGAAAGAGCAGTGCACTACTGATTCCATAGTCCATAGTCTACCTTGGAAGCCAGCAAGAGAAGGTGGCTACCATCCTATACTGGGACCATAAAGAACGAACATAGCCATCCCGTAACAGGAAGTGAGATCAGAACTGAGAAAAACAAAGAATTGGAGGAGGCTGAAAGCAATAGAAGGGACTTTTCTGAGTTAATGATACAAAGTTGAATAGGATATACACTTACTGGCCACTTTATTAGGTCCTCCTGTGCAATTGCTTGATAGCACAAATTGCTAATCAGCCAATCACACGGCAGCAACTCAATGCATTTAGTCATCTAGACATGGGGAAGACGACTTGCTGAAGTTCAAACCGAGCATCAGAATGGGGAAGAAAGGAAATTTAACTGACTTTGAACATGGCATGGTTGTTGGTGCCAGACGGGCTGGTCTGAGTATTCCAAAAACTGCTAATCTACTGGGATTTCCACGCACAACCATCTCTAGGGTTTACAGAGCATGGTCCAAAAAAGAGAAAATATCCAGTGAGTGGTATTTGGAGGAAAATGCATTGTTGATGTCAGAGGTCAGAGGAGAATGGGCAGACTGGTTTGAGGTGATAGAAAGGCAACAGTAACTCATGTCAATATGGACCAAAATCTCTGAGGAATGTTTCCAACACCTTGTTGAATCTAGGCCACCAAGAATTAAAGCAGTTCTGAAGGCAAAAAGGGAGTCCAACCCGGTAGTAAGGTGTATCTCTGCTGAGTAAGAATGAGATCTACTATCAGCAGGGGGCATGAACTTAGCTGACTCGGAGCTACATGTCTGATTTGTTGGGGGTGAGGAGGCGCGTCAGACCTCTTCGTTGGGGAGAGGTGTGTTGGACCTCTCTGCCAGGGGCGGATTGACAACTCATGGGGCCCCCAGGCAATAGGGGATCATGGGGCCCCTGTGTCCTTGCCCAAACTCAAAAAAGCCTATGAAAAAGGTACCAGGGGCAACCTGTTCTGAAGTTCTGAAGTCAAAAGGGGGTCCAACTCGGTACTAGCAAGGTGGACCTAATGAAGTGGCCGGTGAGTATATTTTCTTAAACCAGAATTTAATTTCACTTTAAGCTGCAAAAGCAGCAGTTGAGGGTGTATACATCACATGGCTTCTATTCTCTGTTCTCTCTTGCATTTGCCATGAACTAATGCTCACCAAACATAAACGAGGCCAAATGCCTCACAATGGTATGGGTTTTTAGGGGTTAAAACAGACGGAAAGAAGGTGACTACCTCCTCACTACCTGTCAAATGCCCCCCCCCCCCCATATGGGGGCATTCCTTCTACAGTGGAAGGAAAGAAAATTGCATAATACACTCACGGGTCACTTAATTATGTACACTGTACTACTGTGTGGTCTTCTGCTGCTGTTGCCCATCTGCTTCAAGGTTTGATGTGTTGTGCGTTCAGAGATGGTATTCTGCATACCTTGGTTGTAGCGAGTGGTTATTTGAGTTACTGTTGTCTTTCTATCATCTTGATCCAGTCTGCTCATTCTCCTCTGACCTCAACAAGGCATTTTCAGCCACACAACTGACACTCACTGGATATTTTCTCTTTTTCAGACCATTCTCTGTAAACCCTAGAGATGGTTGTGCATGAAAATCCCAGATCAGCAGTTTTTTAAAATACTCAGACCAGCCCGTCTGGCACCAACAACCATGCCATGTTCAAAGTCACATAAATACCCTTTCGTTCCCATTCCGATGCTCAGTTTGAACTTCAGCAAGTCGTCTTCACCACGTCCAGATGCCTAAATGCATTGAGTTGCTGCCATGTGATTGGCTGATTAGCAATTTGTGTTATCAAGCAAATGGAGAGGTGTACTTAATTAAGTGGCCGGTGGGTGTATATAGCCTGCCTTAAGCAGCCCATACACTGAGCGAATTTCTTTCCTGCAACCAGTCAGTGTTGACAGCGGAATCCCTCCCGCCGATCCATTGTATTCTCCTGGCAGGGATGGCTGTGATTATCGCTAGTGGCTATACTAGGGTTGCCCCTTCATCCCTTTAAAACTGAACACATATTAATGGTTCTGAGGCTAATTTAATGCAGATAAGGCACTAAGTGAGTTTAATCAGCCAGAGAACCTATGTAATTAACCAATTCAATACCGGGCAATTTTACACCTTCCTGCCCAGGCCAGTTTTCAGGTTTCAGCGCTCTCACACTTTGAATGACAATTGCGCGGTCATACAACATTGTACCCAAACTAAAATGTTATCATTTTCTTCACATAACTAGAGCTATCTTTTGGTGGTATTTAATCACCGCTGGGGTTTTTATCCTTTGCTAAATTAACAAAAAAGACCGAAAATTTTGAAAAAAAAAACACGTTTTTCTTTGTTTCTGTTATAAAAGTTTGCAAATAAATAATTGTTCTTCATAAATTTAGGCCGAGATGTATTCTGCTACATGTCTTTGGTGAAAATAACCCAAATTAGGATGCATTATTTAGTCTGTAGGAAAGTTATAGAGTTCACAAACTATGGTATAGATCTGAAAATTGATCAATCCTGAAGTACTGACAGCCAATCTAATTTCTTGAGGTCTAAGAATGTCAGAACAGTACAGATATCCCCCAAATGTCAGGACAGAACAGATATCCCCCAAATGTCAGGACAGTACAGATATCCCCAAATGTCAGAACAGAACAGATATCCCCCAAATGTCAGAACAGTACAGATATCCCCCAAATGTCAGGACAGTACAGATATCCCCAAATGTCAGAACAGAACAGATATCCCCCAAATGTCAGAACAGTACAGATATCCCCCAAATGTCAGGACAGTACAGATATCCCCAAATGTCAGAACAGAACAGATATCCCCCAAATGTCAGAACAGTACAGATATCCCCCAAATGTCAGGACAGTACAGATATCCCCAAATGTCAGAACAGAACAGATATCCCCCAAATGTCAGGACAGTACAGATATCCCCCAAATGTCAGGACAGTACAGATATCCCCAAATGTCAGAACAGAACAGATATCCCCCAAATGTCAGAACAGTACAGATATCCCCCAAATGTCAGAACAGAACAGATATCCCCCAAATGTCAGAACAGTACAGATATCCCCCAAATGTCAGAACAGTACAGATATCCCCCAAATGTCAGAACAGTACAGATATCCCCCAAATGTCAGAACAGTACAGATATCCCCCAAATGACCCCTTTTTGCAAAGTAGACAGTCCGGTGTACTTCATAAGAGGAATGGCAAGTTTTTGAAGTTGTATTTTTTTTTTCATAATTTTTCGGAAAATTAAAAAATAAAAAAAATTATTTTCACTATTTTTTTTTTACATACTGTCACCAGTGCAGTACAGCGTCATCATATAACTGGCATGGCGGTGATCAGGGACACTGACTGGTGACAGTGTGAAAAAAAAATATATATTTTTTTTTTCTTTTTTTTTTCTTTTTAATTTTTTTATTACATTTTTTTCTTTTTTTTAAGTTTTTTTTCATATTTCACTATGTCCGAAGTAGTACAATGTTACCATAGTAACATTGTACTACTTTGGGGAAGTGATCAGAATTATTTTTTTTTTTTACACAATTTGCTTATAGCAAAGAATTACTTTGCTATAAGCAAGCATTTACCTGAATGACATCGATTCATTCAGGGTTTTTTTTTGTGCTTAGCTGTGATTTGGCCACAGCTAATCACATGACATGTGCATGTGAGTAGCTGTGACCATTCACAGCTAGACACTAGTATACAATGGATGGCATGAATGAAGCCATCCATTGTATACAACTGTCATGTGACCTGCTGTGATTGATCACAGCAGGTCACATGGTACCGGCAACGGGGTTCTCAGATCTGTCATCGGCCGTGTTCGAGGTACATGGCCGGTGACAGATCGCGCCGCTGCACAGCTCTGCAAGCGCGCGAACTGCGCATGTGCAGGAGGACGCCATATGGCGGCCTCCCGGAAAGCTAATACATTTTTACGGACGCCATTTTGCCGGGAGTCAAATGGTTAATATGTGTTCCGTTTTAAAGGGATGAGGTGGCAACCCTAGGCTATACTAGCTGCCAACAATAATCACATGTAAAATCCGGCAGGCTGGTTGTACCCAAGTTAATCGATCGATCCGCTTGGTGTATTCAGCCTGCCCATACATGGTTCGACTCGTCTATGGCCGGCCTTACTTTCTTCATATGTTCTCTCTCTGCACCATACAGAACCTATAGACTCTTTAGAAGAACTTTTGCCTGTACAACCCACATGGAAGAAATATATATTTTAAAAATATCCTTCCCAAATATATTGACATATATTTGAAATACTACAAGTTTGGCTGCATTCAATATATTTCAAATATATGTATCCTCTGTTTCCTCTTGTACCAAATTGTATTGTAACTGTAATGTCTACCTTCATTTTGTAAAGAGCTGTGCAAACTGTTGGCACTATATAAATCCTCTATAATAATAATAAATAAATGTATATATATATATATATATATATATATATATATATATATATATATATATACTGCATTTTGAAATGCATTTGTTATATATTACAAAATATATGAAAAATATGTTTAAAAATATATTTTTCTTAAATATATTTTTCAGATTCTTTTTAACAATGAAAAAGGTAATTTTAACATATATTTTTACATATATTTGTAAATGCATTCCAAAAATGTAGATTAAATGTATTTTTAAAGACATACAGTATATTTGAAAATGTATTTTTAAAAATATTTTTCATATATTTTGTAATAACAAAGCATTTCAACAAACAGTGTGTGTGTGTATGTATGTGTGTATATATGTGTGTGTGTGTATAGATAGATAGATAGATAGATAGATAATAGATAGATAGATAGATAGATAGATAGATAGATAGATAGATAGATAGATAGATAGATAGATAGATAGACATTTTTTGAACTTTCGTAACAGCTTAATTTTCAAGATGACCATGCAAAAAAAAAAAAACCCAGACGATCATTCATCCGATATTCTCATCATGTGTACGAAGCAGTATATTGGAGACCAGAATGGTGCCAATCATCTCTATAGTCTAAGAAATCAGAAGCTACGAGCAGGGGCAGTGTCAGGGAGCGAGGAGCCAGACACACAAGGAGGGGCAATTAAAGGTAGGTTTATTAATATAAAAATAAGACAAGAGTCTATGCAAGTCCAACAGCGGAAATCGTAGCCAAAGCCGGGATCAGGAGCCAGGAAGAATGGTCGCCAGAGCCGGGATCAGGAGCCAGGAAGAATGGTCGCCAGAGCCGGGGTCAGAAGCCAGGAAGAATGGTCGCCAGAGCCGGGATCAGAAGCCAGGAAGAATGGTCGCCAGAGCCGGGGTCAGAAGCCAGGAAGAATGGTCACCAGAGCCGGGGTCAGAAGCCAGGAAGAATGGTCACCAGAGCCGGGGTCAGAAGCCAGGAACAATGGTCACCAGAGCCGGGGTCAGAAGCTAGGAAGAATGGTCACCAGAGCCGGGGTCAGAAGCCAGGAAGAATGGTCGCCAGAGCCGGGATCAGAAGCCAGGAAGAATGGTCGCCAGAGTCGGGGTCAGAAGCCAGGAAGAATGGTCACCAGAGCCGGGGTCAGAAGCCAGGAAGAATGGTCGCCAGATCCGGGGTCAGGAGCCAGGAAGAATAGTCGCCAGAGCCGGGGTCAGGAGCCAGGAAGAATGGTCGCCAGAGCCGGGATCAGAAGCCAGGAAGAATGGTCGCCAGAGCCGGGGTCAGAAGCCAGGAAGAATGGATGCCAGAGCCGGGGTCAGAAGCCAGGAAGAATGGTCGCCAGAGCCGGGGTCAGAAGCCAGGAACAATGGTCACCAGAGCCGGGGTCAGAAGCCAGGAAGAATGGTCACCAGAGCCGGGGTCAGAAGCCAGGAAGAATGATCACCAGAGCCGGGGTCAGAAGCCAGGAGGAGTCTTAGCCAAAGCCGAGTCGGTATCCAGGAAAGCAATGAGTAGCTAAACAGGAGCTTTCTGCTGTGCAACAGACAGGACACGAATGCAATGGACAGCCACAAACAGCAGACTTATATGTGATAAGCCGCCACCTCCTGGGGGAGGAGCCGCAGAGGGCTGAAAGTATAAAGGATCCCACAATACTTTGCAGACACCTAAGATGGATGCCAGCACATGGAGCAGCACAAGGTCTGAGGAAAGGTAGGACCTTGACAGGCAGACTGACAACTCATGGGGCCCCCGGGCAATAGGGGATCATGGGGCTCCTGTGTCCTTGCCCAAACTCAAAAAAGCCTATGAAAAAGGTACCAGGGGCAACCTGTTCTGAAGTTCTGAAGTCAAAAGGGGGTCCAACTCGGTACTAGCAAGGTGGACCTAATGAAGTGGCCGGTGAGTATATTTTCTGAAACCAGAATTTAATTTCACTTTAAGCTGCAAAAGCAGCAGTTGAGGGTGTATACATCACATGGCTTCTATTCTCTGTTCTCTCTTGCATTTGCCATGAACTAATGCTCACCAAACATAAACGAGGCCAAATGCCTCACAATGGTATGGCCTCAAAAAGGTGCCAGCGGCATCTCATGGGGCCCCCTACTGACCCCGGGCCCTCGGGCAATGCCCGAGATTCCAAATGGTCAGTCCACCCCTGGCTACGAGCATTTCATCACTTCAGTTTCTCAGGATATAAAGAGCGCCATTTGTAAATTGGGAAAGCATCTGATAACACCGATCTTGGTTTGGTTAGCTAATGTAAGGGCAGAGGAGATATCTAGAGTCTGATAGAACCCAGATTTCTCAAAACAGAATATATGACAATGCCCATTAAAGTTATCGGGGATATTTGCATTTCTTGTGATAGCATTAAAAGTGATTAAAAAAAAATGAAAGGGACAGTGTAAAAATAATTAAAAAAACTCAAAGTAACTTGAAATCCCCCTCCCCCCCCCACGCGCACACCTTTGTGCACGAGCGTTGACCCTGTGCCGATACGTAAACAGCGGTTGCACCATGCATGTGAGGTATCGCCGTTAACGTCAGATCAAGGGCAGTAATTCTAACAGTAGACCTCCTCTGTAAATCTAAAATGGTAGTTTGTAAAGGCTTTTAAAACGTTGCCTATGCATATTAAAAATGTATGCAGTTTGTCATCATTGCACGGGGCATGCACAGTTTTAAAGCATGTCACGTTTGGTATCTATTTACTCGGCATACCATCATCTTTTACATCTTATCAAATAATTGGCCGATATATTGTGTTTTTGTGCATTAAAAGTAAAAAAAGTGTATTTATTTTTTTAATTTGCTTTTGAAAAATCGCTGCGCGAGTACTATGTGACATAGAAATTTGTAGTGCCCACCATTTTATTCACTAGGGTGTCTGTTTTAAAAAATATATATAATGTTTGGGGGTTTAACCATTTGCCGCCCGGCCAATGGCCATTTGGCGGCGGCAAAAGCGCTTCAGCATTCTGGGTGCATGCAGTTCGCGCGGCTGCAGAGCCGCGCAGCGGCGCGATCTGTCACCGGCCTTGTACCTCGGACACGGCCGATGACAGATCTGAGTACCGGCCCCCGTTGCTGGTACCATGTGATTTGCTGTGACCAATCACAGCAGGTCACATGACAGTTGTATACAATGGATGGCTTCATTCATGCCATCCATTGTATACTAGTGTCTAGCTGTAAATGGTCACAGCTAATCACATGCACATGTCATGTGATTAGCTGTGACCAAATCACAGCTAAGCACAAAAAAAAAACAAAAAAAAAAAAAACCTGAATGAATCGATTTCATTCTCGTAAATGCTTGCTTATAGCAAAGTAATTCTTTGCTATAAGCAAATTGTGTAAAAAAAAAACTGATCACTTCCCCAAAGTAGTACAATGTTACTATGGTAACATTGTACTACTTTGGTCATAGTAAAATATGAAAAAAAAATCTTAAAAAAAAATAAAAAAAATGTAATAAAAATTAAAAATAATTAAAAAAAAAAAAATATATATATATATATATATTTTTCATACTGTCACCAGTCAGTGTCCCTGTTCACCGCCATGCAAGTTATATGATGACGCTGTACTGCACTGGTGACAGTATGTAAAAAACAAAATAGTGAAAATAATTATTTAATTTTTTCATTTTCCGAAAAATTATGACAAAAAAAATACAACTTCAAAAAACTCGCCATTCCTCTTATGAAGTACGTCGGACTGTCTACTCTGCAAAAAGGGGTTATTTGGGGGATATCTGTACTGTTCTGACATTTGGGGGATATCTGTACCATTCTGACATTTGGGGGATATCTGTACCGTTCTGACATTTGGGGGATATCTGTACCGTTCTGACATTTGGGAGATATCTGTACCGTTCTGACATTTGGGGGATATCTGTACTGTCCTGACATTTGGGGGGATATCTGTACTGTCCTGACATTTGGGGGATATCTGTACTGTCCTGACATTTGGGGGGATATCTGTACTGTCCTGACATTTGGGGGATATCTGTACTGTCCTGACATTTGGGGGGATATCTGTACTGTCCTGACATTTGGGGGATATCTGTACTGTCCTGACATTTGGGGGATATCTGTAGTGTCCTGACATTCTTGGACCTCAAGAAATTAGATTGGCTGTCAGTACTTCAGGATTGATCAATTTTCAGATCTATACCATAGTTTGTGAACTCTATAACTTTCCTACAAACTAAATAATACATCCTAATTTGGGTTATTTTCACCAAAGACATGTAGCAGAATACATCTCGGCCTAAATCTATGAAGAACAATTATTTATTTGTAAACTTTTATAACAGAAACAAAGAAAAACGTGGGTTTATTTCAACATTTTTGGTCTTTTTTTGTTAATTTAGCAAAAAATAAAAACCCCGGCGGTGATTAAATACCACCAAAAGAAAGCTCTAGTTGTGTGAAGAAAATGATAAAATTTTAGTTTGGGTACAATGTTGTATGACCGCGCAATTGTCATTCAAAGTGTGAGAGCGCTGAAACCTGAAAACTGGCCTGGGCAGGAAGGGGTAAAATTGTCCGGTATGGAAATGGTTAAATTGATGTCCTAGCAAAATATACAGATTTTTTTTTTTCATGTGAACAAAAGTGTCAGAAAAGGCTTGGTCTTCAGGTGGTTAGAAGAGCGAATGATGAATGGCATAAACTTCTAATGCTGGGCATAAAATGCCCCCACCCCCCAAAATTACCCCTTTTTGGAAAGTAGACACCCCAAACTATTTGCTGAGAGGCACGTTGAATCAATAGAAGAATTTATTTTTTTACCACAAGTTTTTGGAAAATGACAAAAAAAGTTTTTTTTTTTTCCACAAAATTGTCACTTAAATGATTTATTGCTCACACATGCCATGGGTATATGTGGAATTACTCCCCAAAATACATTCTGCTACTTCTCCCGAGTATGGGGGTACCACAGGTGAGAGACATTTTGGCAAAATAAAAAGCGCACAGGTGATCAAATACCACCAAAAGAAAGCTCTATTTGTGTGAAAAAAAGGACATAAATTTCATTTATGTACCGTATTGCATGACCGCGCAATTGTCCGTTAAACCAGTGTAGCGCTGTATAGCAAAAAAATTGTGTAAATTGCAGTATCTATACCATAGTTTGTAGACGCTATAACTGTCACACAAAGCAATCAATATACACTTATTGGGAATTTTTTGACCAAAAACATGGAGCAGAATACATTTTGGCCTAAATGTATAACTAACTTTGAGATTATTATATATTTTTTAGAGCCGAAAGTACAAAATATTGTTTTTCTTCAAAATTTTCGGTCTTTTTTTGTTTATAGCGCGAAAAATAAAAAGCGCACAGGTGATCAAATACCACCGAAAGAAAGCTCTATTTGTGTGAAAAAAAGGATGTAAATTTCGTTTGGGTGCAGCACTGCATGACCACGCAATTGTCAGTTGAATTAGCGCAGCGACGTGTAGCACAAAGAGGCGTGGTCAGGAAGGGGGGTAAATCCTGTAGAGGGCAAGTGGTTAATGCTAAAAAGGGGGGTAATAAAAAGTCTCCATTTTGGTGGTTCCAGCTCCAGATAAAAAGGTCTGAACCCACATAATGCAGAAAGAATGAAAAGAAAGCAGAAAAGCGCGCGCTACTAAGTGTGTAAGTATAATGGTAAGTAAAGAGTTAATAATGAAATGCACTCCCTGTGTAAGGGAAGATAAGGCGTGTCACCATGTTCCCAGAAGAATCTCCTCCCAGGAAAGGCTTTCCGAATAGATCAAATGACCGAAAATGAATGGTAAAAATGTGGCGTGTGAAATCCCCATTCAGGCATAGAGAGCAGGAGATGGACATGAAAAGTTGACGGAGGCGGGTCTCGAACCTACGAGGCGTTGAGCTCAGTACACCATGCCGTGCACTTAACCACTACTCTACAGCCACTTCCGGTTTCAGACCCTATCAAACTGCCCTTTGTTTTGAATATGACGTAGCTGTAGAGCAGCGCTTAACTGCCTCCAGCCTGCTAGATGAGGAAATGCCGGGTGGAAGGCGGTTCTGTACGTAGCGGGGCTGCGGAGACCGACTGATCGTGCCTGAAAACGGCACATGCGCACTTGGATTAGGGAATACAAAACTTCCGAGCGCCGCGCTGCGTGCCCCCTTAGCTGCGCATGCGTAGTTATGGTCGGAAGATGTCAAAAGGCCGTTTGGTACATTATGTATTCGGCGGTGGTCGTAGCTTAGTGGTTAGCGAACCAGTCTACGGAGCGCATGGTCGTAGGTTCGAGGCACACCTCTGTCACTCAGGCTGCGGGGTGGTAGGTTATAAGGCCCCATACCGGATGAGCACACCGAAGCTCCTTAGGCAGTCTGGGTGAGTCTGTTAAGAGCCCAGCTCCTCCGTCTGTGGGCTCGCTGTGGGTTTGAGACGACACCTACATCGCCAACATTTTGTCACTTTCTCACATTTCATCCATTCCGACTGCATTTCATTATTAACTCTTTACTTCCCATTAAACTTACACACTTAGTAGCGCGCGCTTTTATGCTTTCTGTTCATTCTTTCTGCATTATGTGGGTTAACACCTTTTTATTTGGAGCTGGAACCACTAAAATGGGCACTTTTTATTACCCCCCTTTTTTAGCATTAACCACTTGCCCTCCTGAGGATTTACCCCCCTTCCTGACCACGCCTCTTTCTGCTATTCCACGCTGCACTAATTCAACTGATAATTGCGCGGTCATGCAATGCTGCACCCAAACCAAATTTACGTCCTTTTTTTCACACAAATACAGCTTTCTTTCGGTGGTATTTGATCACCTGTGCGCTTTTTATTTTTCGCGCTATAAACAAAAAAAGACCGAAAATTTGGAAGAAAAATGATATTTTTTACTTTCGACTATAAATAATATATAATAAACTCAAAGTTAGTTTTACATTTAGGCCAAAATGTATTCTGCTCCATGTTTTTGGTCAAAAGAATCCCAATAAGTGTATATTGATTGCTTTGTGTGACAGTTATAACGTCTACAAACTATGGTATAGATACTGCAATTTACGCCATTTTTTTTGCTATACAGCGCTGCACTAGTTTAACAGACGATTGCGCGGTCATGCAATATGGTACATAAATGAAATTTATGTCCTTTTTTTCACACAAATAGAGCTTTCTTTTGGTGGTATTTGATCACCTGTGCGCTTTTTATTTTTGGCGCTATAAACAAAAAAATTTTGAGAAAAAAAAATTCTTTTTTTAAAAAACGATATTTTCTCTTTTCTGTTATAAAAAATATAAAAAAAAACGTAAATTTTGTCATAAATTTAGGCCAAAATGTATTCTGCTACATGTTTTTGATTAAAAAAAATCCCAATAAGTGTCTATTGATTGCTTTGTGTGAAGTTATAGCGTCTACAAACTATGATATAGATCAGCAATGGGCAAACTACGGCCCGCGGGCCGTATACGGCCCGGCGGACCTTTTAATCCGGCCCGCGGAGCTAGGCTCCCCTCACAGTCCGCCCTGAAGACCGGTGTAGCATGAAAATCTGTCTCCTATAAGGATCTGTCCCCCCTCGACGTATCTGCGCATGTGCCGGAGATCGCCGATTGGCTGCTAATGCCTGAAACTGGCACATGCGCAGATACGTCGAGGGGGACAGATCCTCATAGGAGACAGATTTTCATGCTGCACCGGACCGGCGCGGGACACGGCGAGAGGAACGCGCGGAGCAAAGGTAAGTGAATTGACACAGGGGGGACTTGGGGACTTAATATGGGGGATAAATTAATATGGGGAATGAATTACTATATGGGGGATGAATTACTATATGGGGGATGAATTACTATATAAGGGATTAATTACTATGCTTACTATGGGGGAATATTACTATACTTACTATGGATGACACATACACATAATTCATCTACTCTTGGTCCGGCCCCCGGGTCGAATATATGAACCCATTGCGGCCCTCGAGTCAAAATTACTATATGGGGGATGAATTACTATATGGGGGATGAATTACTATATGGGGGATGAATTACTATGGGGGATGAATTACTATATGGGGATGAATTACTATGGGGGATGTATTACTATATGGGGGATGAATTACTATGAGGGATGAATTACTATGGGGGATGAATTACTATATGGGGATGAATTACTATGGGGGATGTATTACTATATGGGGGATGAATTACTATGGGGGATGAATTACTATATGGGGGATGAATTACTATAGGGGGATGAATTACTATTGGGGGGATGAATTACTATGGGGGATGAATTACTATATGGGGGATTAATTACTATATGGGGGATGAATTACTATATGGGGGATGAATTACTATGGGGGATGAATTACTATATGGGGATGAATTACTATATGGGGATGAATTACTATGGGGGATGAATTACTATGGGGGATGAATTACTATAGGGGGGATGAATTACTATATGGGGGATGAATTACTATATGGGGGATGAATTGCTATGGGGGATGAATTGCTATGGGGGATGAATTAATATGGGGGATGAATTAATATGGGGGATGAATTACTATATGGGGGATGAATTACTATGGGGGATGAATTACTATATGGGGGATGAATTACTATGGGGGATGAATTACTATGGGGGATGAATTACTATATGGGGGCTGAATTACTATGGGGGATGAATTACTATATGGGGGATGAATTACTATATGGGGGATGAATTACTATGGGGGATGAATTACTATATGGGGGATGAATTACTATAGGGGGGATGAATTACTATTGGGGGGATGAATTACTATGGGGGATGAATTACTATATGGGGGATTAATTACTATATGGGGGATGAATTACTATATGGGGGATGAATTACTATGGGGGATGAATTACTATATGGGGGATGAATTACTATATGGGGGATGAATTACTATATGGGGGATTAATTACTATGCTTACTATGGGGGAATATTACTATACTTACTATGGATGACACATACACATAATTCATCTACTCTTGGTCCGGCCCCCGGGTCCAATATATGAACCCATTGCGGCCCTCGAGTCAAAAAGTTTGCCCTCCCCTGGTATAGATACTGCAATTTACGCCATTTTTTTTGCTATACAGCGCTGCACTAGTTTAACGGACGATTGCGCGGTCATGCAATATGGTACATAAATTAAATTTATGTACTTTTTTTCACACAAATAGAGCTTTCTTTTGGTGGTATTTGATCACCTGTGCGCTTTTTATTTTTGGCGCTATAAACAAAAAAATTTTGAGAAAAAAAAATTCTTTTTTTAAAAAACGATATTTTCTCTTTTCTGTTATAAAAAATATCAAAAAAAACGTAAATTTTGTCATAAATTTAGGCCAAAATGTATTCTGCTACATGTTTTTGATTAAAAAAAATCCCAATAAGTGTCTATTGATTGCTTTGTGTGAAGTTATAGCGTCTACAAACTATGATATAGATCAGCAATGGGCAAACTACGGCCCGCGGGCCGTATACGGCCCGGCGGACCTTTTAATCCGGCCCGCGGAGCTAGGCTCCCCTCACAGTCCGCCCTGAAGACCGGTGTAGCATGAAAATCTGTCTCCTATGAGTATCTGTCCCCCTCGACGTATCTGCGCATGTGCCGGAGATCGCCGATCGGCTGCTAATGCCTGAAACTGGCACATGCGCAGATACGTCGAGGGGGACAGATCCTCATAGGAGACAGATTTTCATGCTACACCGGAACGGCGCGGGACACGGCGAGAGGAACGCGCGGAGCAAAGGTAAGTGAATTGACACAGGGGGGACTTGGGGACTTAATATGGGGGATGAATTAATATGGGGAATGAATTACTATGGGGGATGAATTACTATGGGGGATGAATTACTATATGGGGGATGAATTACTATATGGGGGATGAATTACTATGGGGGAGGAATTACTATATGGGGGATGAATTACTATGGGGGATGAATTACTATGGGGGATGAATTACTATATGGGGGATTAATTACTATGGGGGATGAATTACTATAGGGGGGATGAATTACTATAGTGGGGATGAATTACTATGGGGGATGAATTACTATAGGGGGGATGAATTACTATAGGGGGGATGAATTACTATATGGGGGAAGAATTACTATATGGGGGATGAATTACTATGGGGGATGAATTACTATAGGGGGGATGAATTACTATATGGGGGATGAATTACTATGGGGGATGAATTACTATAGGGGGGATGAATTACTATGGGGGATGAATTACTATGGGGGATGAATTACTATATGGGGGATGAATTACTATGGGGGATGAATTACTATATGGGGGATGAATTACTATAGGGGGGATGAATTACTATATGGGGGATGAATTACTATATGGGGGATGAATTACTATATGGGGAATGAATTACTATATGGGGGATGAATTACTATGGGGGATGAATTACTATATGGGGGATGAATTACTATGGGGGATGAATTACTATATGGGGGATGAATTACTATGGGGGATGAATTACTATGGGGGATGAATTACTATATGGGGGATGAATTACTATAGGGGGGATGAATTACTATAGGGGGGATGAATTACTATGGGGGATGAATTACTATATGGGGGATTAATTACTATGCTTACTATGGGGGAATATTACTATACTTACTATGGATGACACATACACATAATTTATCTACTATTGGTCCGGCCCCCGGGTCCAATATATGAACCCATTGCGGCCCTCAAGTCAAAAAGTTTGCCCACCCCTGATATAGATAATGGAATTTACACAGATTTTACTTTCTGACTGCCCATCACATTTCTTGAGGTGCTAAAATACCAGGATAATACAAACACCCCCAAATGACCCCTTTTCGGAAAGTAGACACCCTAAGCTATCTGCTGAAAGGCATATTGAGTCCATGGAAGATTTTTTTTTTTCCACAAGTTTCTGGAAAATGACAAAAGTACATTCTGCTACCTCTTCCGAGTATGGGGATACCACGTGTGAGACTTTTGGGAGCCTAGCCACATACAGGAGCCTGAAATCCAATGACCACTTTGAAAACCTGAAGGTGTGTAACTTCTTCAGTTCACTTCCTCACTACCTATCACAGTTTTGAAGGCCCTGAAATGCCAGGATAACACCAACCCCCCCCCCCATGACCCCTTTTTGGAAAGTAGACACCCCAAGGAATTTAAAAAAAGGTGTGGTGATTATTTTGCAGAGCTCATTTTTACTCACAAGGTCTTGAAATATAAAAAAGGAAAAGAAAAAATATGTTTTTGTTTTCTTTTTCTTCAATTTTCGAAAAGTTGTGGCAACAAACGAGATCTGCAAAATACTCACCATGCTTCCTATCAAATTCCTTGGGGTGTCTACTTTCCAAAAAGTTGTCATTTGGGGGGGGGGGGGGGGGTGTTGGTGCTATCCTGGCATTTCAGGGCCTCCGATACTGTGATAGGTAGTCAGGAAGTGTAACGAGGAAATAAAGAACTTTAAAAGCCTGAAGGTGAATATTGGATTTTGGGGTCCTGTACTTGGCTAGACTGCCAAAACGCCTCTCACATGTGGTACCCCCATACTCAGAAGAACTAACTGAATTTTTTTGGGGAGTAATTCCACATATACCCATGGCATGTGTGAGCAATAAATCATTTCAGTGGCAATTTTGTGTAAAAAAAAGGTTAGCTGTTCTAACTTTCCCCAACTATACTAAAAAAAAGCCTTTTTTTCGTCAGTGTCACATTGGAGAGATTCCCCATCTCCACTAACAGCACCAACCTGAAAGAGTCTCATGATCCTTTCTTCGTCTATCCAAAATTAATTAAAGCATTTTGGCAAAAGTTGGGCTTTCATATTTTGGGTCTAAATTATTTCCTTTCGTCATGTGCCAAAAAGGTCAAGTTGACTGTTTCCTTAGCAATGGCTGTAGTGTAGTGGTTAGCACGCCAGTCTGCGAAGCGTAGGTTCGAGGCACACCTCTGTCACTTCGGACTCCGGGGTAGTAGGTTATAGGCCCCCTTTCTGGCCGTTCACACCGAAGCTCCGTCGACAACCTGGATTGATTGGTTAAGAGCCCAGCTCCTTCCTCTCTCTGTGCTTACCTGTGGATCTGAGACGCCATTGCCAGACTTTTTTACCATTCAGTTTCTGTCATTTGATCTATTCGGAAAGCCTTTCATAGTCCCAGCAGAATCTTCTGGGAACATGGTGACACGCCTTATCTTCCCTTACACAGGGAGTGCATTTTATTATTAACTCTTTACTTCACTTACACACTTAGTATCGCGCGCTTTTCTGCTTTCTTTTCATTGTTTCTGCATTATGTGGGTTGAGACCTTTTTATCTGGAGCTGGAACCACCAAAATGGGGACTTTTTATTACCCCCCTTTTTTAGCATTAACCACTTGACCTCCTGAGGATTTACCCCCCTTCCTGACCTCGCCTCTTTCTGCTATTCGGCGCTGCACTACTTCAGCTGATAATTGCGCGGTCATGCAGTGCTGTACCCAAACAAAACTTACGTACTTTTTTTCACACAAATAGAGCTTTCTTTTGGTGGTATTTGATCACCTGTGCGCTTTTTATTTTTCGCGCTATAAACAAAAAAAGACCAAAACTTTGGAAGAAAAATGACATTTTTTACTTTCGACTATAAATAATAAACTCAAAGATAGTTATAAATTTAGGCCAAAATATATTCTGCTCCATGTTTTTGGTCCAAAAAATCCCAATAAGTGTATATTGATCGCTTTGTGTGAACGTTATAGCGTCTACAAACTATGGGATAGATACTGCAATTTACACCATTTTTTTGCTATACAGCATTGCACTAGTTTAACAGACAATTGCGCGGTCATGCAATATGGTACATAAATAAAATTTATGTCCTTTTTTTAACACAAATAGAGCTTTCTTTTGGTGGTATTTGATCACCTGTGCGCTTTTTATTTTTGGTGCTATAAACAAAAAAATTTTGAGAAAAAATATTTCTTTTTTTAAAAAAACGATATTTTCTCATTTCTGTCATAAAAAATATCCAAAAAAACTGTACCAGTTGAGCCATTTCTTAGCCATTTGATATAATAAATGATACCAAGGATCTTTACTGGTGTGCTGGCTTTGCTTGTTTTGTTACTGAAGTGGTTGAAGTGGCTGAGGTTGAAGTGGCTGAGGTTGAAGTGACATATTGTTACTGAAGTGGCTTGCAGAGGCTGAAGCTGAGCACCATTGTTCTCTGATGAATGGAATTGGGCAAAGTGATTAAGGGCAGCTTTCTTACTGTCTGGTTTCTCCAAGGTATATATAGCATAGAGGGTCCACTATCTATTATTGTCCAAGACAGCAACAGACTAAATTTGTAGTTTAAAAACAGTCAGAATGTGCAGAACTAATGCTGGGCCTCCTTAATAGACAGCCCAGCTTCCGCTGTTAACATGTAAGCACCGTGTATTTAATATTTATTTGTAAAAGAATGATTTTATTAAAAAAAAGAAAACTAATGAAATATAAAATCAGTTAAGAAATCTAAGGTGTCAAAAAAATTAAAGTCAACCAAAAACTGAAATCACCCTGAAGAAGTCACGTGACCAGTGATGCAACGCATCGGGAGGAGCCTAATGACGTCACTTCCGGTGTTGCGCAAACCGGAATTTGCGATGTAAGGAACTGTTTTGGTTGATGGATATATACACATGCTTGTTATTTTATTATCTTTGTGAATTCCTTTTCCAATTTATTAAAGCGGTTTATTTTTTTATGGGGTTGCACTATGATATGTTCTCTTTCCTCTTGATCATACACCATCCCATTGGGAATTGTCCAAGACAGCAATACAGACTATATTTTTAGTTTAAAAACAGTCAGAATGTGCAGAGCTAATGCTGGGCTTCCTTAATAGACAGCCCAGCTTCAGCTGCTAACATGTAAGCACCGTGTATTTAATATTTATTTGTAAAGAATGATTTTATAAAAAAAAAAACTGAACGAAATATAAAATCGGTTAAGAAACCTAAGCTGTCAAAAAAATTATTTCAATAAATATATATATATATATATATATATATATATACATACACATACACACACTGCATGTTGAAATGTGTTTTTTTATATATTACAATATATGAAAAATATTTTTAAAAATATATGTTTTTTAAAATCTTTTCTTCAGATTTTTTTTAATATATAACAAAGTTATTTTAACATATATTTGTAAATGCATTCCAAAAATGTAGATTAAATGTTATTTTAAAGACATACAGTATATTTGAAAATGTATTTTTAAAAATATTTCTCATATATTTTGTAATAACAAAGCATTTCAACATACAGTATATATATATATATATATATATATATATGGGAATTTTTGGAACTTTAGTAACCGCTTCGTTTTCGAGATGGTCATGCGAAAAAACAACCAGACGATAATTCATCCGATATTCTCATCATGTGTACAAAGCAGTAGATTGAAAAAGAATAATATCATTGGTGAGCTCATTAGCGCCCCTGTTTATAACGACCACCCACGTGGAATACAACCGAAATTGTAGTATTTCCAGTATATGTCAATATATTTGGGAGGAATATTTTTCAAATATATTTAAAATATATTTTTCTTCCATGTAGGAATCCATGGGTGGCTGAACATCACTGAAGTGGCAGCACGCTGTGAGATGGCATACCTGCTTTTAGTCTCACTCGGAGTGACAATCCTACAGTTGTTTTAGTAACTTTCCTTAAGTCCGCATTACTAAATTATGAAAATGTCACAAAATACAGCATCGTGTTTTTTTATTATGATACCTTTTTGCATTGAAATACAATCCTTGAGCTCCAGGTGACTTTGCCTAGGCTGCAATGCTGTAAGCAGCTTGTCCTCAGTCACCTTTGATGATGCCATTCCAGTGATATGAGTCAGAGACGTGAGGGTTACTTTCCCGCATGGCTGGTTTGTCCCGGTCCGCACTGTGGGGTTTGGATCTTACACTTTGCAAAACATTTCAATGTTTTTTAATTACAAACCCAATATTCCCAATGCACATGCTCCTGCAGATGGCTATTCAGTATAGCTGGATGTTGTAGTGACTACAGGCCGAGATCCGTAGACAGTCCAAGTGAAGAAATGTCACCAGCACACCAAGGATTCCTCAAGAATGGGTCCGAAGTGTCAATTTGTAGTCACATAAACACAAGGAAACGTTTTTGAACCACGCAGGGCCCCTTCGTCAGGCAAGTGAGGCCTGATGATGAGGCTTTGCATGGCTTCGAAGCGTTGCCTTGTGTTTATCATATGACCATTGAAAGCTTTGGACCCATTCTTGAGGCATCCTTGGTGTGCTGGTGACATTTCTTCACCTGTTTTTTAGTTATTGTTTTAAATGTAAGCACTCTGGGCAGATATTGCCTCTTTTCCCGTCTCTGTGACACCTACTATATACAAGAATTGGAGGGGTGCAATTGTCCCTGGGACCAAAGTGCACAGACTGCAATAAAAGCACTGTTATTATTATTATTATACAGGATTTATATAGCGCTAAAGGAATTAAACTGAAAACAGTCAGAAGTAAGTGTATTAATGTTCGTGGTTTCTTATAAAAGGGTGCAAACTTCCAAAGCTCTTGCGGCCTCAAATAATAGCAATGCGCACTCACCAGAAACGCATGGGTTATGCGCATGTAGGAATAATCATTCCAGATGTCAGATCCTCCAAAGTTCAGATGGCAGGCATCCCTCTCACGGTGGGTCACCAAAGACTCAAAACCGGATCCTGAGGTCCCCTTTAAGGTCAATCAGGCACTCCACATTGGTGGTGAAACTCTCTCCTCTGAATGGTACAGGCACCTTCTCTGTGGGGTAACAGCTCCACAAAGGAGCCCCAGAAAAACACAGGTGCTAGAGATAGTGTAGTATGTTTAGGAAAATTTATTTGCCTCAGCATAGAATACAGGGTAGCATGCAGATCCAGACCCATAAAAGGTTAAAAATAGGATTAGGAAGGTAGCAATACTGACCCTAGTAAAGATGTCCGCCGAGCCTCCTTCTGGCTCCGGCGGTACGAATGACGTCACGCTCTGCTATTGCTACCTTCCTAATCCTATTTTTGGGGGGTGGGGGCATTTTATGGCCAGCATTAGAAGTTTATGCCACACATCATTCACTCTTCTAACCACCTGAACACCAAGCCTTTTCTGACACTTTTTGTTCACTTAAAAAAAAACAGTATTTTTTGCTAGGAAATTAATTTAAACCCCAAACATTATATTTTTTTTTTTAAAACAGACACCCTAGTGAATAAAATGGTGGGTGCTGCAATTTATTATGTCACATGGTACTCACGCAGCGGTTTTTCAAATGCAATTTTTAAAACAAAAATACACTTTTTTTACTTTTAATGTACAAAAACACAATATATTGGCCAATTATTTGGTAAGATGTAAAAGATGATGGTATGCCGAGTAAATAGATACCAAACGTGACATGATTTAAAACTGTGTCTGCCCCGTGCAATGATGACAAACTGCATACATTTTTAATATGCATAGGCAACATTTTAAAAGCCTTTACAAGCTACCATTTTAGATTTACAGAGGAGGTCTACTGTTAGAATTACTGCCCTTGATCTGACGTTAACGGCGATACCTCACATGCATGGTGCAACCGCTGTTTACATACCGGCCCAAAATACATTTTTTTTTTACACAAAATTGTCACTTAAATGATTTATTCCTCACACATGCCATGGGTATATGTGGAATTACACCCCAAAATACATTCTGCTACTTCTCCTGAGTATGGGGGTACCACATGTGAGAGACATTTTGGCAGTCCAGCCAAGTACAGGACCCTAAAATTCAATATTCACCTTCAGGCTTTTAAAGTTCTTTATTTCCTCATTACACTTCCTAACTACCTATCACAGTTTCAGAGGCCCTGAAATGCCAGGATAGCACCAACCCCCCCCCCCCAAATGACCCCTTGTTGGAAAGTAGACACTCCAAGGAATTTGATAAGAAGCATGGTGAGTATTTTTCAGATCTTGTTTGTTGCCAAATGTTTTTGGAAAATGAAGAAAAAAAAAACATATTTTTTCTTTTCTTTTTTTATATTTCAAAACCTTGTGAGAAAAAATTTGATCTGAAAAATACTCACCCAGCCTCTTTTTAAATTCCTTGGGGTGGAACAAACAGGGATAATTTTGGGGAATTTACTGCTATCCTGACATTTCAGGGTTTCCGAAACTGTGATAGGTAATGAGGAAGTGTAATGAGGAAGTTACGCACCTTCAGGCTTTCAAAGTATTCATTGGATTTCAGGCTCCTGTATGTGGCTAGGCTCCCAAAAAGTCTCACACGTGGTATCCCCATGCTCGGTAGAGGTAGCAAAATGTATTTTGGGGTGTAATTCCGCATATACCCATGGCTTGTGTGAGACATAAATCATTTAAATGGCAACTTTGTGCAAAAAAAAAAAAATGTTTTTGTCATTTTCCAGAAACTTGTGGGAAAAAAAAAATCTTCCATGGACTCAATATGCCTCTCAGCAGATAGCTTAGGATGTCTACTTTCTAAAAAGGGATCATTTGGAGGTGTTTGTACTGTCCTGGTATTTTAGCACCTCAAGAAATGTGATAAGCAGTCAGAAAGTAAAATCTGTGTAAATGTATCTATACCATAGTTTGTAGACGCTATAACTGTCACACAAAGCGATCAATATACACTTATTGGGATTTTTTTGACCAAAAACATGGAGCAGAATACATTTTGGCCTAAATGTATGACGAAATTTTAGTTTTTTTGGATATTTTTTATGACAAATGAGAAAATACCAATTTTTTACAAAAAAATTATTTTTCTTCAAAACTTTGTTTATTGTGCCAAAAATAAAAAGCGCACCAGTGATCAAATACCACCAAAGGAAAGCTCTATTTGTGTGAAAAAAAGGACATAAATTTCATTTATGTACCGTATTGCATGACCGCGCAATTGTCCGTTAAACTAGCGCAGCGCTGTATAGCAAAAAAATGGCGTAAATTGCAGTATCTATACCATAGATTGTAGACGCTATAACGTTCACACAAAGCGATCAATATACACTTATTGGGATTTTTTTGACCAAAAACATGGAGCAGAATACATTTTGGCCTAAATTTATAACTGACTTTGAGTTTATTATATATTATTTATAGCCGAAAGTAAAAAATATCATTTTTCTTCCAAATTTTCGGTCTTTTTTTGTTTATAGCGCGAAAAATAAAAAGCGCACAGGTGATCAAATACCACCGAAAGAAAGCTGTATTTGTGTAAAAAAAAGGACGCAAATTTTGTTTGGGTGCAGCATTGCATGACCGCGCAATTATCAGTTGAATTAGCGCAGCGCCGAATAGCAGAAAGTGGTGTGGTCAGGAAGGGGGGTAAATCCTGTAGCGGGCAAGTGGTTAATGCTAATAAAGGGGGGGTAATAAAAAGTCCCCATTTTGGTGGTTCCAGCTCCAGATAAAAAGGTCTGAACCCACATAATGCAGAAAGAATGAAAAGAAAGCAGAAAAGCGCGCGCTACTAAGTGTGTAAGTTTAATGGTAAGTAAAGAGTTAATAATGAAATGCACTCCCTGTGTAAGGGAAGATAAGGCGTGTCACCATGTTCCCAGAAGAATCTCCTCCCAGGAAAGGCTTTCCGAATAGATCAAATGACCGAAAATGAATGGTAAAAATGTGGCGTGTGAAATCCCCATTGATGTAAAGAGAGCAGGAGATGGACATCAAAAGTTGACGGAGGCGGGTCTCGAACCTACGAGGCGTTGAGCTGAGTACACCATGCCGTGCACTTAACCACTATACTACGGCCACTTCCGGTTTCAGCCCCTATCAAACTGCCCTTTGTTTTGAATATGACGTAGCTATAGAGCAGCGCTTAACTGCCTCCTGCCTGCTAGATGAGGAAATGCCGGGAGGAAGGCGGTTCTGTACGTAGCGGGGCTGCGGAGACTGACTGATCGTGCCTGAAAACAGCACATGCGCACTTGGATTAGGGAATACGAACTTCCGACCGCCGCGTGCCCCCTGAGCTGCGCATGCGTAGTTAGAGTCGGAAGATGTCAAAGGGCCGTTTGGTACATGGATGTATTCGGCGATGGCCGTAGCTTAGTGGTTAGCGAACCAGTCCGCTGAGCGCATGGTCGTAGGTTCGAGGCACACCTCTGTCACCCAGGCTGAGGATTAGTAGGTTATAGGCTCCACACCGGATGAGTACACCGAAGCACCTTAGACAGTCTGGGGGAGTCGGTTTAAGAGCAATATCCTCTGACTGTGGGGCTCGCTGTGGATTTGAGACGACACCATCGCCTACACTTTTGAACATTCACTTTCTCACATTTCATCCATTCCGACTGCATTTCATTATTAACTCTTTACTTCCCATTAAACTTACACACTTAGTAGCGCGCGCTTTTATGCTTTCTTTTCATTCTTTCTGCATTATGTGGGTTAACACCTTTTTATTTGGAGCTGGAACCACTAAAATGGGCACTTTTTATTACCCCCCCTTTTTTTAGCATTAACCACTTGCCCTTTACAGGATTTACCCCCCTGCCTGACCACGCCTCTTTCTACTATTCCACGCTGCACTAATTCAACTGATAATTGCGCGGTCATGCAATGCTGCACCCAAATGAAATTTACATCCTTTTTTTCACACAAATACAGCTTTCTTTCGGTGGTATTTGATCACCTGTGCGCTTTTTATTTTTTGCGCTATAAACAAAAAAAGACCGAAAATTTGGAAGAAAAATGATATTTTTTACTTTCGGCTATAAATAATATATAATAATCTGAAAGTTAGTTACAAATTTAGGTCAAAATGTATTCTGCTCCATGTTTTTGGTCCAAAAAATCCCAATAAGTGTATATTGATTGCTTTGTGTGACAGTTATAGCGTCTACAAACTATGGTATAGATACTGCAATTTACACCTTTTTTTGCTATGCAGCGCTGCACTAGTTTAACAGACAATTGCGCGGTCATGCAATACGGTACATAAATGAAATTTATGTCCTTTTTTTCACACAAATAGAGCTTTCCTTTGGTGGTATTTGATAACCTGTGCGCTTTTTATTTTTGGTGCAATAAACAAAGTTTTGAAGAAAAATAAATTTTTTGTATAAAAATGGTATTTTCTCATTTGTCATAAAAAATATCCAAAAAAACTAAAATTTTGTCATATATTTAGGCCAAAATGTATTCTGCTCCATGTTTTTGGTTAAAAAAAATCCCAATAAGTGTATATTGATTGCTTTGTGTGAAGTTATAGCGTCTACAAACTATGGGATAGATAATGGAATTTACACAGCTTTTACTTTCTGACTGCCCATCACATTTCTTGAGGTGCTAAAATACCAGGATAATACAAACACCCCCAAATGACCCCTTTTCGGAAAGTAAACACCCTAAGCTATCTGCTGAGAGGCATATTGAGTCCGTGGAAGATTTAGTTTTTTCCCACAAGTTTCTGGAAAATGAAAAAAACTTTTTTTTTTTTTACACAAAGTTGTCATTTAAATGATATATTTCTCGCACAAACCATGAGTATATGTGGAATTACACCCCAAAATACATTCTGCTACCTCTTCCGAGTATGGGCATACCACGTGTGAGACTTTTTGGGAGCCTAGCCACATACAGGAGCCTGAAATCCAATGACCACTTTGAAAACCTGAAGGTGCGTAACTTCTTCATTTCACTTCCTCACTACCTATCACAGTTTTGAAGGCCCTGAAATGCCAGGATAACACCAACGCCCCCCCCCCATGACCCCTTTTTGGAAAGTAGACACCCCAAGGAATTTAAAAAAAGGTGTGGTGATTATTTTGCAGAGCTCATTTTTACTCACAAGGTCTTGAAATATAAAAAAGGAAAAGAAAAAATATGTTTTTGTTTTCTTTTTCTTCAATTTTCAAAAACTTGTAACAACAAACGAGATCTGCAAAATACTCACCATGCTTCTTATCAAATTCCTTGGGGTGTCTACTTTCCAAAAAGTGGTCATTTGGGGGGGGGGGGGGGGGGGTTGGTGCTATCCTGGCATTTCAGGGCCTCCGATACTGTGATAGGTAGTCAGGAAGTGTAATGAGGAAATAAAGAACTTTATAAGCCTGAAGGTGAATATTGGATTTTGGGGTCCTGTACTTGGCTAGACTACCAAAACATCTCTCACATGTGGTACCCCCATACTCGGGAGAAGTAGCTGAATTTTTTGGGGGGAGTATTTCCACATATACCCATGGCATGTGTGAGCAATAAATCATTTAAGTGACAATTTTGTGTAAAATAAAAAAGGTTAGCTGTTCTAACTTTCCCAAACTATACTAAAAAAAAGGTTTTTTTTTGTCAGTGTCACATTGGAGAGATTCCCCATCCCAACTAACAGCACCAACCTGAAGGAGTCTCATGATCCTTTCCTCGTCTATCCAAAATTAATTAAAGCATTTTGGCAAAAGTTGGACTTTCATATTTTGGGTCTAAATTATTCCCTTTCGTCATGTGCCAAAATATAATGTTTGCCTTCTGTGCTGGTCAATGATGCTTTTTATGTCATTCTTTGAGGTTGAAAATTATTATTATTATTATACAGGATTTATATCGCGCCAACAGTTTGCTCAGCGCTTTACAATATAACGGGAGACAATACAGCAACAATACAGTTCAATACAAGAGGGATAGGAGGGCCTGATCCTGGGAGCTTACAATCTAGGAGGGAGGGGCTAGTGGTACAAAAGGTAGTAACTGTGGGGGATGGACTGGTTTGAAGAGTAGAAGATTCCATTATTAGCTGAGGGCAGGATAGGCTTCCCTGAAGAGATAGCTTTTCAGAGATCGCCTAAAAGTGAGCAGAGTAGGCGATGGTCTGATAAATTGGGGTAGAGAGTTCCAGAGGATGGGGGAAGCTCTTGAGAAGTCCTGGAGATGAGCATGGGAGGAGGAGACAAGGGAGCTAGAGAGTAGGAGGTCTTGCGAGGAGCGGAGAGTGCGGTTTGGGTGATATTTAGAGGAAAGATCGTTGATGTAATTTGGGGCAGAGTTATAAATGGCTTTATATGTTATTTTTAATGTTTTTAATTTTATCCGTTGGGCAATGGGAAGCCAGCGGAGGGATTGGCAGAGAGGGGTGGCAGATACAGAACGGTTAGTAAGGTGGATGAGTCTGGCAGCAACATTCATGATAGACTGAAGAGGGGATAGCCTGCGATGAGGTAGGCCAATGAGGAGGGAGTTACAATAGTCAAGGCGAGATATAACAATGGAGTGAATAAGTTGTTTAGTGGTTTTCGAGGTTAGGAACGGGTGTAACTTGGAGATGTTGCAGAGGTGAAGTCTACAAGATTTGGACAGTGATTGGATTTGGGACTGAAAGGACAGAAGGGAGTCTAGGATTACACCTAGTACCCTGGCATAAGGGGAGGTACTGATGATTGTGTTACTGATCTTGATGGAGAAGTCGGGGGAGGGGTCACGGGCTGGGGGGAATACTAAGAGCTCAGTTTTGGAAAGATTGAGTTTGAGGAAGTGGAGTGACATCCATGCCGATATGTCACTTAGTAGGTTAGTAATGCGAGAGGAGACTGAAGGGGTGAGGTGAGGAGGAGACTGAAGGGGTGAGGTGAGGGATAGAAAGATAGATTTGTGTGTCATCAGCATAGAGATGGTACTTAAAGCCATGGGAGTTTATGGGAGGAGGTGTAGATGGAGAAGAGAAGGGGTGCAAGGACAGAACCTTGAGGAACCCCTACAAAAAGAGGGAGTGAAGAGGAGGAGGCAGTGTTATAGGTAATGCTGAAGGAGCGCTGTGATAGGTAGGAGGAGAACCAGGAGAGAGCAGAGTCTCTGAGGCCAACAGAGTGGAGTTTTTTGAGAAGGAGGGGATGATCAACCGCATCAAAAGCCGCAGAGAGGTCAAGTAATAAGAGTACGGAGTAGTGGCCATTGGTTTTAGCTGTTAGTAGATCATTAGTGAGATTTAGTGAGTTTGTACTGCTTGGTGGAACAAACCTTCACCATGTCATTTATATGGGTGAGGTCTACACTCTTCTCCTGATACATAAGGCCAAAGCCATCAATGAAAAAACAATCTAGATAAAATCTGGGTAGATATCAGAAGTTCCAATTTTCCAGCATTCTCACAATCCATCATGTCTTCTTTAGCTCTTCTTGATATGATTGTATAAGATTACGGCAAGTAGAAATATTATGGGCCCAGACAGTGCCAGGCGGACAATATTTTGCAGTTTACAGTCATCTTTTTCTATTCTTCCTGGAAAAGTTAAAGAAAAACATCAATGATTTAAAGCAAAAAAATATCATCTATCATACATGTATAATTATTTGTGAACAAGCAAATGTAGGAATCATTACCTCATATGAACAGATGACATCATACATCTATTTATATAGCAGAGCAAAAAAACTCACTGGGCAGAGACCATGCCATGACCACGTTGTTTGTTTTCTCTGAAATCCCTCATAAGTTTTTTTTTTCCTTTTATAATTAATATTGTCAGAAAAAGTAACCCCAGTACCAAAGCTGTATCTGAAGGCCACTCTCAATGGCTCTTCATGGCTTACATCACTAATTGTTCTGTTCAACTCTTGGTGTCATGGGCATGGAAAAGACCCAATGGTAGACATGGGCTTTTTGTAGTACAATGTCTAAAAGCATCCACTCCTTCCTAACCAGCAGACCATGAAAGGAGGTAGTGGTTTTGCTGTAGGATACACTTGGGTCATAACTTTCAAGGGGGCCTCACTTGGACTAACTCCAGTACCAAAGCTGTATCTGAAGGCCACACTCAATGGCTCTTCATGTATTGTACCACTAATTGTTCTGTTCAACTCTTGGTATCTTGGACATGGAAAAGATCCAACTGTAGATATGAGCTTTCTGTAGTACAAAGTCTAAAAGCATCCACTCCTTCCTAAGC
This sequence comes from Staurois parvus, assembly GCF_062004578.1. Classification (NCBI taxonomy): domain Eukaryota; kingdom Metazoa; phylum Chordata; class Amphibia; order Anura; family Ranidae; genus Staurois; species Staurois parvus. The sequence goes on from NW_028318998.1 coordinate 255,889, forward strand.
AGCTGACCATGAAAGGAGATGGGGGTTTTGCTGTAGGATACACTTGGGTCATAACCTTCAAAGGTGCCTCACTTGGACTAACCCCAACACCAAAACTGTTCTGAGGGCCACAAACAATACCTCTTTATGTCTTATACCACTAATTGTTCTGTTTAACCATTGGTGTCATGGGCATGAAAAAGATCCAATAGTAGACATGGGCATTCTGTAGTGTGAAGTGTAAAACCATGCAACTCATCTTGATGTATAGATTTGACAGAAGCATGTAATTATGAAGCGGAATCTTAGTTTACATGCCTGAATACGTCATATGAATGACTTGGTGGAGGGACACCTCCCTTGTCCATTCTTGTAGAGAGCAGATCTGCAACTCAGCGTAGTTCTGGCACAATATAATCATTCTTACCTTGTACTGCAGACTTCTTTGTTCCACAGGACAGGGAGGTATAGGAACTGTTTGTCCAGATCCTACCTGCTAGTTGATACAGCCACTATGTAGCCAGTCCTTGCCAGGCCTTTATATCAACCTCACTCTTTAGCTGCCCTCAGACCACCACCTGAGCAATAGGTTCAGTTTTTAGCCCAGTGCTCCAGTCTGTGTTAAACTTTGCAATCCCGCATTCTTGCTTCTCTTGTTACCCACTTTAGCTTGTATTTGACTTTGCGTGTTCGCTGCCAACCCTTACCTTTGGCCTGTCCCTTTTCTTAAATCTGCCTGTCAACTTTGTGCAAAGCTCTGGTTCTAATCCTTGGTCAGTTGCCATCTGCACAGGAGGGCCACAACCTGGTCAACCCTCCAGTAGAGTCCATCACTCCTTGATGGTGCTCTGGGGAAAAGCTGGTGGAAAGTATTTAGGCTCTGTGCCTTGGCCTTTTAAAGAGCTCAAAAACAAGCCGGCACTTGGTATCCTGGGTACCCTTTATTACCAAACACAGCAGCTAAGTGGATTTCCTCCCACACTCCAAAGACGTGCTGGTGGGCTAATTGGCTCCTGTCTAAATTGGCCCTAGTATGTGTATGTATGAATGTGAGATAGGGACCTTAGATTGTATGCTACTTGAGGGTGAGGGACCTTAGATTGTACACCCCTTGAGGGTAAGGGACCTTAGATTGTATACCCCTTGAGGGTAAGGGACCTTAGACTGTACACCCCTTGAGGGTAAGGGAATTTTTGGAACTTTAGTAACCGCTTCGTTTTCGAGATGACCATGCAAAAAAAAAAACAGATGATCATTCATCCGATATTCTCATCATGTGTACAAAGCAGTAGATTGAAAAAGAATAATATCATTGGTGAGCTCATTAGCACTCCTGTTTATAACTACCACCCACATGGAATACAACCAAAATTGTAGTATTTCCAGTATATGTCAATATATTTGGGAGGAATATTTTTCAAATATATTTAAAATGTATTTTTCTTCCATGTAGGAATCCATGGGTGGCTGAACATCACTGAAATGGCAGCACGCTGTGAGATGGCATACCTGCTTTTAGTCTCACTCGGAGTGACAATCTTACTGATAGGTGGCGCACATGTGGCGGGTCAGTCCAGAGACAACAGTGTTAGTGCGCATGGAACTTCGTGTGGTGGTGAAGTTTCTTGTGAATGAAGGTGTAAAACCCGCGGATATCTACAGAAGACTTTAAGCACAGTATGGTGATGAGCCGCAGTAAGACATTCGAATGGTGTGAATGTTTCAAAGATGGCCGTACGTCCGTCAATGACGATCCTGGCCGTGGTGGTTCCCAGCCCACTGCAGTCATTCCTGGGAACATTAAACCTGTGGACAATTGACACATAAACTAGTGTAATTGCACAAGAGACAAATCTTCCTGTGGGAACGGCGAACAGAATGATGATTAAGTGAAGCTGGCTGTCCTAGGAGGTTCAGGCGTACTGACAAATCTTTCTATGCCAAAGCTTTCCAGGGATTAGTTACACTAAAAACTGGCATAAGTGTATAAATGTAGCAGGGGAGTATGTAGAAAAATAAATGCAGTTTCTACTCCTTGAAATGTGTTCTTTTATTATATAAACTTAAAAGTCCTGGTTTATCTTGAATGCCCCTTGTGTGTGTGTATATGTGTATATACAGTGGGGCAAAAAAGTATTTAGTCAGCCACCAATTGTGCAAGTTCTCCCACTTACAAAGATGAGAGAGGCCTGTAATTGGCATCATAGGTAAACCTCAACTATGAGAGACAAAATGAGAAAAAAAATCCAGACAATCACATTGGCTGATCTGGAAAGAATTTATTTGCAAATTATGGTGGAAAATAAGTATTTGGTCACCTACAAACAAGCAACATTTCTGGCTCTCACAGACCTGTACCTTCTTCTTTAAGAGGCTCCTCTGTCCTGCACTCATTACCTGTATCAATGGCACCTGTTTGAACTTGTTATCAGTATAAAAGACACCTGTCCACAACCTCAAACAGTCACACTCCAAACTCCACTGTGGTGAAGACCAAAGAGCTGTCGAAGGACACTAGAAACAAAATTGTAGACCTGCACCAGGCTGGGAAGACTGAATCTGCAATAGGCAAGCAGCTTGGTGTGAACAAATCAACTGTGGGAGCAATAATTAGAAAATGGAAGACATACAAGACCACTGATAATCTCCCTCGATTTGGGGCTCCATGCAAGATCTCACCCCGTGGGGTCAAAATGATCACAAGAACGGTGAGCAAAAATCCCAGGACCATACGGGGGGACTTAGTGAATAACCTGCAGAGAGCTGGGACCAACGTAACAAAGGCTACCATCAGTAACATACTACGCCGCCAGGGATTCAGATCCTGCAGTGCCAGACGTGTCCCCCTGCTTAAGCCAGTACATGTCCGGGCCCGTCTGAAGTCTGCTAGAGAGCATTTGGATGATCCAGAAGAGGATTGGGAGAATGTCATATGGTCAGATGAAACCAAAATAGAACTGTTTGGTAGAAACACAACTCGTCGTGTTTGGAGGAGAGAGAATGCTGAGTTGCATCCAAAGAACACCATACCTACTGTGAAGCATGGGGGTGGCAACTTCATGCTTTGGGGTTGTTTCTCCGCAAAGGGACCAGGACGACTGATCCATGTACAGGACAGAATGAATGGGGCCATGTATCGTGAGATTTTGAGTGCAAACCTCCTTCCATCAGCAAGGGCATTGAAAATGAAACGTGACTGGGTCTTCCAACATGACAATGATCCCAAACATACCGCCCGGGCAATGAAGGAGTGGCTTCGTAAGAAGCATTTCAAGGTCCTGGAGTGGCCTAGCCAGTCTCCAGATCTCAACCCCATAGAAAACCTTTGGAGGGAGTTGAAAGTCCGTGTTGCCCAGCGACAGCCCCAAAATATCACTGCTCTAGAGGAGATCTGCATGGAGGATGGGCCAACATACCAGCAACAGTGTGTGCCAACCTTGTGAAGACTTACTGGAACGTCTGACCTCTGTCATTGCCAACAAAGGATATATAACAAAGTATTGAGATGAACTTTTGATATTCACCAAATACTTATTTTCCACCATAATTTGCAAATAAATTCTTTCCAAATCAGCCAATGTGATTGTCTGGATTTTTTTTCTCATTTTGTCTCTCATAGTTGAGGTCTCTCTATGATGCCAATTACAGGCCTCTCTCATCTTTGTAAGTGGGAGAACTTGCACAATTGGTGGCTGACTAAATACTTTTTTGCCCCACTGTATATATATATATATGTGTGTGTGTATTACACTATATTGCCAAAAGTATTGGGCCGCCTGCCTTTCCACGCACATGAACTGAATCCCAGTCTTAGTCCGTAGGGTTCAATATTGAGTCGGCCCGCCCTTTGCAGCTATAACAGCTTCAACTCTTCTGGGAAGGCCGTCCACAAGGTTTAGGAGGGTGTCTATGGGAAGGTTTGACCATTCTTCCAGAAGCACATTTGTGAGGTCAGGCACTGATGTCGGGGGAGGAGGCCTGGCTCGCAGTCTCCGCACTAATTCATCCCAAAGGTGTTCTATGGGGTTGAGGTCAGGACTCTGTGCAGGCCAGTCAAGTTCCTCCACCTCAAACTCGCTCATCCATGTCTTTATTGGCCTTGCTTTGTGCACTGGTGCGCAGTCATGTTGGAACAAACTCTTCCCACAGAATTTGTAATTGCCAAAATGTCTTGGTATGCAGACACCTTAAGAGTTCCCTTCACTGGAACTAGAGGGCCAAGCCCAACCCCTGAAAAACAATCCCACACCATAATCCTTCCTCCACCAAACGTTACACTTGGCACAATGCAGTCAGGCAAGTACCATTCTCCTCGCAACCATCAAACCCAGACATGTCCATTGGATTGCCAGACAGAGAAGTGTGATTCATCACTCCAGAGAACATGTCTCCTCTGCTCTCAAGTCCAGTGGCAGCATCCGACGCTTTGCATTGCACTTGGTGATGTAAGGCTTGAATGCAGCTGCTTGGCCATGGAAACCCATTCCATGAAGCTCTCTACGCACTGTTGTTGTGATAATCTGACGGCCACACCAAGTTTGGAGGTCTTTAGCTATTGACTCTGCAGACAGTTGGCGACTTCTGAGCACTGTACGCTTCAGCAGCTCTGTCATTTTACGTGGCCTACCACTTCGTGGCTGAGTTGCTATTGTTCCCAGTTGCTTCTGCTAACAGTTGAGTGTGGAATATTTAGTACCCAGGAAATGTCACGGATGGACTTATTGCACAGGTGACAACCTATCACAGGACCACGCTTGAAGTCACTGAGCTCCTGAGAGCGACCCATTCTTTCACCAATGTTTGTAAAAGTAGTCTGCATGCCTAGGGGCTTGATTGTATACACCTGTGTCCATGGAGGGGAATGGAACACCTGAATCCAAAGATTTGGAGGGATGGCCCAATACTTTTGGAAATATAGTGTATGTATATCTTACCTAAACCTAAAACACTGCATTGTACATTAGCCTGACACACTTGTATATAAAGATTCTTAGATAATTGTGGCCAGTTGGTTACAAAGCATGCAAAGTTGTTTCTGTTTGTGGTCAGTTGTTCACTCAATAAACTATTTTTAAAATGACTTACAAGAATGGTTGGTCTCTAAATTTGCACCTCACACAGAAGGTTTCAGTTAAAAACAATTACTCATATTTATTCTATATGTGCGTTAAATAAGTATTTCTAATTAATATTCAAAAAGTACAGTGATTAAAAATACATAAATGTTTGCACATAGTCCTGTATACTCAATATATAGCAAACAGGCTGTATGTTGTAAAAAATACAAGATTCCAACATTCTCATCCAAATAGAGGCATATACAGTTTTCTTCCTCCCAATGGAACGGGGGCCACAAGGACCACTCAATAGGAAATTTGTGTACTTTCCATAGGGACCTAATCCAAACATTTGAAGGCAGATTAGGGAAAATAAAAAAATTTAACTCTTAGTTCAATCTCTCCTATGACATTTAAAACAACTGGACGGGTCTCCTCATAGAACACAAGAATAAATATTGACAAATTTCTCTGGATCCAATCTCGGATAGGTGTAGAGGTATGCCCGGTTTTGAAGGTGTTCACACTTGAAATTATGTCGTTTTTAAAAAAGCTTATTGAAATTCACATTTCACAGGTAAGAGTGGAGCCAATGAGTTTCTAGGGAAGTGACTTCTCCTGTGTCAGGTCTTTGATGGTGGGTCTGGTTAGGGTTCCTACAACTGGAGGTCAAAACATGACAGGAGCCTTTTAGGTGCTGTCAAATGTCAACCGGGTTTCTCAACATATTTTTTGTAATGCACTTTGCTTAAGGTCACTGTACATAAAGGATTTCTTTTTAATTCTGATCAGTCAAATGATAGAATTATGATATAGTTCAGGGGTCTCCATATTTTTGAAAAAAATGGCCAGTGTAATGCCTCAAATTTTAGGGGGCCAAACTGTAGCCAGTGGGAGTAGAAAATGCTCTGGCATTGATGGGAGTAAACAATGGCATAGGCTATGGTCAGTGTGATTAGAAAACTTACATAATTTGTGACAGAGGGAGGAATAGTGCCCCATCATTGGTGTCAATGGGAGTAATACTGCCTCCTCATTGGTGTCAATGGAAGAATTAGTACCCAATCTATGGTATCAGTGGAAGGAATAGTGACTTGTATCAATGGAAGGAATAGTGCCCCATCATTGGTGTTAGTGGAAGGAATACTGCCTCGTCATTGGTGTAAGCTGAAGAATTAGTTCCCCATCTATGGTACAGTGGAAGGATAGTATCCCAGTGTTGGTGTCAGTGGGAGAATTAGTTCCCATCTCTGGTTTCAGTGGGAGGAATAGCTCCTTGTATCAATAGAAGGAATAGTGCCCCATCATTGGTGTCAATGGGAGGAATACTGCCTTCTCATAGGTGTCAGTGGAAGAATTAGTATCCCATCTATGGTATCAGTGGAAGGAATAGTATCCCAGTGTTGGTGTCAGTGGGAGAATTAGTTCCCCATCTCTGGTTTCAGTGGGAGGAATAGTGCCTTGTATCAGTGGAAGGAATAGTGCCCCATCATTGGTGTTAGTGGAAGGAATACTGCCTCATCATTGGTGTAAGCTGAAGAATTAGTTCCCCATCTATGGTATCAGTGGAAGGAATAGTATCCCAGTGTTGGTGTCAGTGGGAGAATTAGTTCCCCATCTCTGGTTTCAGTGGGAGGAATGGTGCCTTCTATCAGTGGAAGGAAAAGTGCCCCATCATTGGTGTCAGTGGAAGGAATACTGCCTCATGATTGGTGTCAGCAGAAGAATTAGTTCCCCATCTATGGTATCAGTGGAAGGAATAGTTTTCCAGTGTTGGTGTCAGTGAGAGAATTAGTTCCCCATCTCTGGTTTTAGCGGAAGATATAGTGCCTTGTATCAGTGAAAGGAATAGTGCCCCATCATTGGTGCCAGCAGAAGAATTAGTTCCTCATCTATGGTATCAGTGGAAGGAATTGTATCCCAATGTTGGTGTCATTGGAAGAATTAGTTCTCCATCTCTGGTGTCAGTGGGAGCAATAGTGCCCTAAGGGCCGGATAAAAGAAAGCAAGTGACCACATCAAGCCCTCGTCCACAGTTTGGAGACCCCTAATATAGTTTATAGTCCAAAGTTGTCAGGATGTCCATTTTTTAAAGTTTCAGTTCATTGATGTATAAGTAGCTCCACATATGCATGTAGATGTGCACACAATGATCGTATATTGGATTCATCCAGCATTGCATTGCTTATGATGATCCTCATAAATGGGAGAACTCTGCTGTAGTATATAAATACATTGCTGATCTACTGCAGACACATTATAAATCTGCTGACCCAAAATATGTACAGTCTGGAGGAAATAAGAGAAAGGGAAGAGATAACTGAAACCTATAATACATGAAGGGTGTGAATGAGGTTCAGGAAGACAGCATTTTCAATATAAGGCCTTAGCCTCATATTGAAAATGCTGTCCTCCTGAACCTCATTGAATCAAGAACACGGGGACATGACCTCAAACTAGCAGGAGGAACGTTCAAAACTAATCTTAGAAAGTTTTAGTTTGTAGAAAGAGTAGTTGATGCTTGGAAAAGACTTCCTGCAGAGGTAGTGAGTCAGTCAACAGCAAGCGAAAGTGAGTGAGCGGGCAGCACAGTGGCTAAATGGTAAGCAATTCCACCTAGCAGTACTAGGGTTGTTGGTTTGAATCCCAGCCACAACACCACCTGCCTGGAGTTTGCATGTTCTCCCTGTGCCTGCGTGGGTTTCCTCTGGGTACTCCAGTTTCCTCCCACACTCCAAAGACATGCTGGTAGGTTAATTGGCTCCTGTCTAAATTGTCCCTTGTATGTGTATGTATGAATGTGAGTTAGGGACCTTAGAATGTATGCCCCTTGAGGCTTAGGGACCTTAGATTGTACGCCCCTTGAGGGTTAGGGACCTTAGATTGTATGCCCCTTGAGGGTTAGGAACCTTAGATTGTATACCCCTTGAGGGTTAGGAACCTTAGATTGTACGCCCCTTGAGGGTTAGGGACTGATGTGAATGTACAATATATATGTAAAGTGCTGCATAAATTGATGGTGCTATATAAGTACCTGAAATAAATAAATAAGTGAAATAAGATATGCTTGGAACAAATGTAGATTAATGGGGCAGACTTGATAGACCACTTTGTCTTTTTTTACAATCACTCTTCAATGTTTCTGTTTCTACAATTTTCATACAGATGGGAATCCTTAAAGGATAGGTTCACCTTTGGAACATGTTACATGTTCCACCTATTTTTAGGGTGGAACATGTAACATGTTCCAATAGCTACAGCCCCCCCCCCCCCCCCCCAACAGATAGTACGGGGAAACTTCTCCCCGTACTATCTGTCAGATTTGAACATAGCGTGGCCGTGCGGGGCTCCACCCACACGGCCACGTCACTCATTCACCGAGTTCTGTGAATGAGTGCCTACAAGTCCCAGCAGCCTCAGTGGCTGTCGGTTTGTAGTTTTCAATGAACAATGAAGTTTCCTTCAAAGAACATTCTGTACGGCAAGCAGATATTCTGACAGGTCTACAGGAGACCTGCATGATATCAGCGATCTACTGATCGCTGGTGCAATGCTTTACAGGCTTTCCTTCTGCCAAGTCTATGTCTTCAAACATTGCTGTCCATTGTCATATTAGGTGTAACGGAACCGACTCAGACTGCGCTGAGTACTTTCGTTAGATACCGCTTCCCCGTCTGAACACCGACAACAGACACCACAGCCGACCATACAAGACTAGACAACACCAGTCTTGAAGTAAACCAGAAGGTAGACTACTCTATTTGAACACAGATACAAGATATATACACTCAGGGGGCAATCCCCCCTCCCTGCATAATGACACAGGGTGGGGCAATCTACATTTAGTAACAAGAGTCACACAGGTATTCAGACTTCACACCATCAGACAGTCCCATCAGGAGGGAGGGCTGCTGGAGACACCCCCCCCCCCCACTAAGCTAATACAAATGAACACATAAATCCAATAATAGTTTGCTCCCAAACCAGACATACAATAGAACAATGGGATGCAACCACATAACACCAAACAATCCACAAGCCCCACAATATTAGCCTACACAATATTAGGACAGAGCACCCTGTACCCCTAACAGGCACAGGGTGACTTACACATAATAGGGATATGTGGAGCTGAGACAGGGGTCTCCCCACCTCTCCAAAGTGAGCTGGGTTCCATGGGCCCCCCACCCAAAGTGACTCCCGTCACATTAGGGTCCTCACAATATCCAAAATTTGATGGTGTAGATGCAAGAAAAAGTTTGATCTCATCCGTCCAATAGCTATCAAACCCTGTTGTTGAAACTGATACAATTGATATCTTTGATATAAACTAAAAGGCGCCTCCTGGAGGAGCAGATTCATAGCTTTGTGTCCTGAAAGGTCCCGCTGGCAGTGACACCAAGTAATGGATAAATAATTGAGGTCTTCATGGAAATCAAGACTCCCCCAAACAGAGCACATTCTTCACCCTTCCTGTAGACACTCAGTAGTCCATAAAGAGGAACATCTTGTGTTTGCCTTGTTGGGTCCTGTAGGAAAAACGCCACACTACAGCCTGATGAGTTGCATCTGTAAAGGTTTCTTCGGAGGGGGCATGGCATCTCAATGACAAGGTCTCTTTAAATTATTGGGAAACATAATTCACCGTCTTCACTAAAAAATTTGTATGAAACATAAATGCTTGATTTATGGATGGCTTTGTGTTGAAATCACTGAACAAAATATATTTCTAAGAACGATCCAGTTGATAAGATTGCATTGTTAGATGACTCTTCTTCATGTTCTTTGTTGGGCATTTCATGGATAAAACAACGGGACATAAAAATATAGAAAATTCCAATACTTACAGAACAGGATGAGCAGTACCAGAGGTTTCATAGCTTCTGTGACCTGCAAGAGATGAATGTCTGCTATGACTGAGACAAGTTTCTATTGTACCTCCTGTTCGCTCACACTGACCACAAGCAGGTTGATATCTCCCTTTCAAAAAAAAATTAAACCATTCATATCAGTCTTTGCTGCTTTGTACATTTTATTACCCCTACCACAATCACACGGACATACTTAGGGCTGGGCTTGTATGGAAGATGACTGGGTTTACCAGTTTTACTTGTGACTGGAAATCCATGGAAAAGCTCCATTGCACAGCTCTACCATAAGGACAGCTCTGTCTGGCAGGGCAGGAGATGAGATTTTTTTTTTTTTAATAACAAACATACTTACCTGCTCTGTGCATTGGGTTTGCACAGAGCAGCCCAGATCCTCTTCTTCTTGGTTCCCCACCAGCACTACTGGCTCCTGTGCCTTGACTAGTGCCCCCAATAGCAAGCTGTCAGGAATGGGTTCACCACTGGTGGTGGGACTCACCTGCCGTGTGGGCTGCAGTACCAGGGCTGGCCAGCGGGTGCTCTCAGCAACCAGAAGCTCACTCCTGCAATCAGCCATCACCTGAGGCTGATTGCAGGAGGTGTATTTAAGGAATGGCCAGACCTGCAGTCAGTGCCTTGGTGTATTGTTTCCCATGAGCCCCTGTACCTGTTATCCTGTGTTCCTGTTCCTCTGCCTATCTTCTGTTGCCGACCTCTGCATTGTTGCTGACCGTCTCCTGTTTAACCCCTGGCTTGCCTGACCGTCCTTCTGCCTGACCCTCTGTATTGTGCTGCCTGTGAGTTACTGAACCCGGCTTGTGACCCTGACCATTCTCTGCCTGATACTCTGTACCGCGCTGCCCATGAGTTACTGAACCTGGCTTGTGACCCTGACCATTCTCTGCCTGCTCCTTCGGTACCTCGCTGCCCGCACGTTGCTGATCTGGCCTGCCTGACTACGCCTTACGCTACCCAGACGATCCATCCATCCATCCTGCATGGATCCAGCCATCCCTGCTCACACCTTCTGCCTCTTCACATCAGTATATACCTCTGGCAGATCCCTCTACCACGAGCAGGTGTACTCAGGGGCCGCGACCTGGTTCCTGTCTGCTCTAAGTCCATCCCCACCATCAGGGGCCCTGGTGAATAAGCAGACTGGGACTTAGACTCCGCGCCCTGGGGAATCCTGTCCTGAGGACTGCTAGAGGTACCACCAGACGGTCGTTAACAGAACCATTTGGCCGGTCTGACCATTCCACCTCTCCAGCCCTGACTACGCCTGCACATACTAAGATTAGTGGAAGGTTGGTTTGTTTACTGTGCGTTGTATATTTGGGTGGCTAATAATAAACTGTATTGTTTTTACATCATTCCTGAAGCCTGTTACTTCCCTGTGTCAGTCCACACATTTCTGGTCATACCCGGATCCCTGACACAAGCTGTTTGCTATGGGGGCACTGGTGTGTGCGCATTCCCGAGCACATAGAGGTGTAGCTCAACCCCGCCCTCCACTCTCCTTTCATTGGCTCACTGGCTGTAATTGACAGCAGTGGGAACCAAGGGCTCAGCCAATGAGGAGAGAGACCCAAGACAGTTGAGGTTCCTGTGCACATTGCTGGGTTAAGAGAGGGCTCAGGTGAGTATTAGGAGGCCTGTGGGGGGGAGAAGTACACAGAAGTTTTTTTACTTTTATGCATTGAATGCTTGAAGGTAAAAACCTTCTTTCTTTACAACCACTTTATGTAACACTGAAAAGTGTTGTCCCTCCCCTAGCCTGCGACTGGACAGTTAAAGAAGCAGCAGATTGATGCACTCATCTCTTGGTCACTCTGCTTTCTCCTCCTATCAGCGTTCCCTTTGTTAACACCACAACACCGCTGATTGGCTCTTTGTGCTTCTTCTTCCACTCCTAGTCTGAGCTCCACTTTAGTGGGGATGAGCAGGGGTTGGACAAAAATATGGAAACACTACATGATTTGTAGATGTGAAAATGACGACACGTTTCTTGTTGAAAGTGGAAGTGATGTAACATGGGACGGTAGGTGGCATAAACTCCAAACATACAAAGAACACTAGACACACCAAACTGGATTTATACCGCCCGCATTCTTGTTTATTGGTTTTCACAAATATAAACAGTTCACTATAACTCTTTTAATCTATAAAGCTTTTATAACTGTAAAGAAAATCTGCCAAAATCGGTGGGGTGCTCTTCAAATATCCCTCTGGTGACTGGCAAAGACCGCCCCCCCCAGCCTCCTGCTTAAATAGGGGTCATGGGAAATTCTGTAACCTATCCTAGAGAACCCCCAGAACTTCCAGAACATTCCCAATAGGTTGACCTTTTTTGACCTATCATACCCCTCCTCCATTGATTGATGAATCAATGGGGGGCTTGAAACTTCTACTGCCACCATCCCATGAGGGTAAGGGGGGCCTAAATCTCAGTCTTCCACAGCCTGTGCCAACAAAAACTGTGTAGAAGGAACTCTAGTGAATGATATTAATGCTCAGAAGAGGAGAGAGGGGTGCAACACCCATAAAACGTGGACTGTCGATCCATGGCAGACTGTAATATGGTCAGAGGAATCGAACTGTTCCCAATCACCGAACCTGTTTATGTGTGGTGGAACGCCATCCCAAGCTTACGTCCAGGACTGTCTTGTGCCAATGGTAAAGCATAGTGGTGGGGAAATCGTGCTTTGGGCAGCTATATCTTGGTATTCTGCAGGCCCCATCATCAACCTGGAAAGGTAGAGTCATGCCAGCGACTATGTACAAATTTTGGCCAACCATGTGCACCCCATGGTACAGACATTGTTTCTTGAAGACAGAGCCATTTACCAACATGATAATGCTCTGATTCACAAAGCTGGTGTCAAATCGTGAAGTCTCACAACTTTCCTGAGCGCTGCAGTTGCTAGACCTCAATATCATAGCGCCATTATGGTTGAATTTAAAGAACTAGTTTCGGGCTTGTTTTCCGGGTCCTGTATCTCTGCGAGAACTGGAACTATTTTTGCATGAAGAGTTGTATCGGATTACATTATCCACCATCCAACACTTATATTTGTCAATTACCAGGAGAATTTAGACCGTCTTGGATGCCAAAGGTGGTCCAATACCATTATTAGGTAACAATTTTGTTCTTTTACCCGGTGTTTCCATATTTTTGTTCAATCCCTGTAAGTGGCTGATACCAAGGCAAATTAAAGTACTTACACTGCTTGCATTTAAAAATATATTTAATTATGTACTAAACAATACAGATGTGCATTTATTTTTACTTTTTTTAATATTTGCCTGAAGTTCAGCTTTAATGTAAATATTGTCCCTGGTGGTTAAGGGTTCAGAAGCCGAATATATATTGAAATCCTTGGGGCCCGTACAGTTGCTATACAATGGCAATATGCTGACCTTTGCCTGTTGCTCCCATCCAAAGTATTCTGCCTTTTGTTGATCAGCTTACTATTTTGGGCAATTGGATCTCCTTAGTAAACCGCAGTTGCAGAACCAAAACTGAGACTTTCTTTCCACTATCATCTGCTTACATAAACATTTGGCTTTGATAGATACAGTTGCAAGAAAAAGTATGTGAACCCCTTGGGATTACGTGGAGTTTTGCATGAATTGGGCATAAAATGTGCTCTGAATGTCATCTAAGTCACAACAATAGAAGAACACAGTCTGCTGAACATAATACTACACAAACATTAGATGTTGCCATGGTTTAAATGCACATAACATGCATTTATAGAGGTCAATGTGCGCATAAGACTCCAAGCAGATGGCAAACTCCAGATAATCCCTCCGTATTAGGATAACACTCCCAATATTGTGGTGCTTAGACATAAAGCCACTTCTCCGCACTGCTGTTTGAAGCTGAGGGTTGTAGGAACTGTCTCCATGTGCAGACCAAGTGTTAAAAAGAAAGCCACCGCACACCGGAGGGATCACTAGTGTCCATAATAATTGGGAAGGATATTCACAAGCTTGAGACCTCTACGACTAAGCCCTATAAGTGAAACACGTTAGAAAGTGGTCCTAGATGAGGGTGGTCAACGTCAAGCTTGTGGATATCCTTCCCAATATATAAGGACACCCAGGGGCGGACTGACAACTCATGGGGCCCCCGGGCAATATGGGATCATGGGGCCCCTGTGTCCTCTCCCACACTCAAACCACACCCAAAAGAGCCTATGAAAGGTACCAGGGACATCTCATGGGGCCACCTACTGACCCCGGGCCCTGAGGAAACCAGTGATACCTCCGGTGTGCGGTGGCTTTCTTCTTACCACGCTTCTGGTAATGTGATCATTAAAAGAGAGAAGACACTCCCATAGTGCAGCAAAGTTATTTATTAATACCAAAGGATAAAAACTTCAAAAGTCAAAAACATAAACGTACATAGAATGCTGCTTTAATAAATAATATTGCTGCACTATGGGAGTGTCCACTGTCTCCTTAACCTTCCATAGTGCCATTGCAGTGCCCCTCAAACTCACAAAGCGACCCCAGGCCTGTGGCCAGTGAGTGTATTTTCTTAAACCAGAATTTAATTTCACTTTAAGCTGCAAAGAGCCTCCAGCCCCCATAGTGCTGCACAATCCCCCCACAGTGCATCCTAGCTTACCACGGAGCCTCTAGCCCCTATAGTGCCCCCGAACTCCAACAGTGCCTTGAAGAATTAAGGCAGTTCTGATGGCAAAAGGGGGTCCAACCCGGTACTAGCAAGGTGTACCTAATAAAGTGTCCGGTGAGTGTATTTTCTGAAACCAGAATTGAATTTCACTTTAAGCTGCAAAGAGCCTCCAACCCCCATAGTGTTGCACAAGCCCCCACAGTGTCTCCTAGCTTACCACGGAGCCTCCATCCCCCCATAGTGCCCCCGAACTCCAACAGTGTTCCCATAGTGAACCTCAGCTCCTGCAATTTCCCCAGACTTTTAGAAAGACCTCCAGGTTCTTTCAGAGACTCCATCCTCCAAAACTTCCCACAGGTCCTTCCAGAAACCTTCACCAAGTCTCTCTCTCAATCTCCTCTACAACAACCCCACCCCCAGCAGTGACACCCAGCCCCAGCCCCATACAACTACATATTTTGTATTCCCATTCTTTTGTTGTTTGTGTGTATAAAGTTTTTTTTTCACTGTTGGGTCATGGAAGGTTTGGAAAGAGTTTACCAGGCCCTGGTCTCAATAAGGTTAAAAACCACTGCCTTAGCTGTTTCACCCAACTGAACGGTTACACTACTAACCAGGGGCGGACTGATCATTTGGAAACTCGGGCACTGCCCGAGGGCCCGGGGTCAGTAGGCGGCCCCATGTGATGCCCCTGGTACCTTTTTCATAGGTTTTTTGAGTTTGGGCAAGGACACAGGGGCCCCATGATCCCCTATTGCCCGGGGGCCCCATGAGTTGTCAGTCTGCCCCTGCTACTAACAGTCATTTACTAATGCAATTTCTTCATTGGAGATAACATACTGCTGCATAAAGCCATTTTTTTCTCTTCAGTGTCCAAATTTTTGACTATTTAAAGTGACGTCCTGAATGGTGATAGCCTTCCCTTGGCTTGTTGGATGGTGTGTAGGTGCTTACCCAAGGAAATGGTGTCACTGCTCCTCCTTACATGACAGTGTTCATGCCTGGTGATTGGCCACTCTGGAATAAGCCTGTCACATGGGGGAGGTCACATACTCCCAACAAAGATAATGGATAGGTGGGTTCTGATGAAGTGGGCCTCTGAAGGAGCATGGATTGGTGAGTATAAGTTGCTGGGGTGGAGACTTTAGGCTATCATATAGCTTGTAGTGGTAGGAAGCATAGTTGGTGCTGTGAGATGCAGAAATTTAGCTTTCTAAAAGTTTTGTGTTTGTTTCACACTCTGCATGGTATGACCATCGGCATTCCTTTCCATTCGCTTTGAAATTCGTGCAACATTATCAGTGAAAATGCACAAAAACATACAAAAAAACTGAAAGAGGTGTTAACACGAAAACATTTTTATTTATATAATATAATACATTAAAAAGTGGAACTAAATTTTTATTAAAAAAAGGGTTTTTTTATTGAGTACTTTAAGAAGAATAACATTTTTTTAGGGAAAAAATAGTTTTCCTCTTAGGCCTCGTGTACACTTTAATGTTGGAGGAATAGCAGTAAAACCATGCAGTTGTGTCATCTGAAAGAGCAGTGCACTACTGATTCCATAGTCCATAGTCTACCTTGGAAGCCAGCAAGAGAAGGTGGCTACCATCCTATACTGGGACCATAAAGAACGAACATAGCCATCCCGTAACAGGAAGTGAGATCAGAACTGAGAAAAACAAAGAATTGGAGGAGGCTGAAAGCAATAGAAGGGACTTTTCTGAGTTAATGATACAAAGTTGAATAGGATATACACTTACTGGCCACTTTATTAGGTCCTCCTGTGCAATTGCTTGATAGCACAAATTGCTAATCAGCCAATCACACGGCAGCAACTCAATGCATTTAGTCATCTAGACATGGGGAAGACGACTTGCTGAAGTTCAAACCGAGCATCAGAATGGGGAAGAAAGGAAATTTAACTGACTTTGAACATGGCATGGTTGTTGGTGCCAGACGGGCTGGTCTGAGTATTCCAAAAACTGCTAATCTACTGGGATTTCCACGCACAACCATCTCTAGGGTTTACAGAGCATGGTCCAAAAAAGAGAAAATATCCAGTGAGTGGTATTTGGAGGAAAATGCATTGTTGATGTCAGAGGTCAGAGGAGAATGGGCAGACTGGTTTGAGGTGATAGAAAGGCAACAGTAACTCATGTCAATATGGACCAAAATCTCTGAGGAATGTTTCCAACACCTTGTTGAATCTAGGCCACCAAGAATTAAAGCAGTTCTGAAGGCAAAAAGGGAGTCCAACCCGGTAGTAAGGTGTATCTCTGCTGAGTAAGAATGAGATCTACTATCAGCAGGGGGCATGAACTTAGCTGACTCGGAGCTACATGTCTGATTTGTTGGGGGTGAGGAGGCGCGTCAGACCTCTTCGTTGGGGAGAGGTGTGTTGGACCTCTCTGCCAGGGGCGGATTGACAACTCATGGGGCCCCCAGGCAATAGGGGATCATGGGGCCCCTGTGTCCTTGCCCAAACTCAAAAAAGCCTATGAAAAAGGTACCAGGGGCAACCTGTTCTGAAGTTCTGAAGTCAAAAGGGGGTCCAACTCGGTACTAGCAAGGTGGACCTAATGAAGTGGCCGGTGAGTATATTTTCTTAAACCAGAATTTAATTTCACTTTAAGCTGCAAAAGCAGCAGTTGAGGGTGTATACATCACATGGCTTCTATTCTCTGTTCTCTCTTGCATTTGCCATGAACTAATGCTCACCAAACATAAACGAGGCCAAATGCCTCACAATGGTATGGGTTTTTAGGGGTTAAAACAGACGGAAAGAAGGTGACTACCTCCTCACTACCTGTCAAATGCCCCCCCCCCCCCCCATATGGGGGCATTCCTTCTACAGTGGAAGGAAAGAAAATTGCATAATACACTCACGGGTCACTTAATTATGTACACTGTACTACTGTGTGGTCTTCTGCTGCTGTTGCCCATCTGCTTCAAGGTTTGATGTGTTGTGCGTTCAGAGATGGTATTCTGCATACCTTGGTTGTAGCGAGTGGTTATTTGAGTTACTGTTGTCTTTCTATCATCTTGATCCAGTCTGCTCATTCTCCTCTGACCTCAACAAGGCATTTTCAGCCACACAACTGACACTCACTGGATATTTTCTCTTTTTCAGACCATTCTCTGTAAACCCTAGAGATGGTTGTGCATGAAAATCCCAGATCAGCAGTTTTTTAAAATACTCAGACCAGCCCGTCTGGCACCAACAACCATGCCATGTTCAAAGTCACATAAATACCCTTTCGTTCCCATTCCGATGCTCAGTTTGAACTTCAGCAAGTCGTCTTCACCACGTCCAGATGCCTAAATGCATTGAGTTGCTGCCATGTGATTGGCTGATTAGCAATTTGTGTTATCAAGCAAATGGAGAGGTGTACTTAATTAAGTGGCCGGTGGGTGTATATAGCCTGCCTTAAGCAGCCCATACACTGAGCGAATTTCTTTCCTGCAACCAGTCAGTGTTGACAGCGGAATCCCTCCCGCCGATCCATTGTATTCTCCTGGCAGGGATGGCTGTGATTATCGCTAGTGGCTATACTAGGGTTGCCCCTTCATCCCTTTAAAACTGAACACATATTAATGGTTCTGAGGCTAATTTAATGCAGATAAGGCACTAAGTGAGTTTAATCAGCCAGAGAACCTATGTAATTAACCAATTCAATACCGGGCAATTTTACACCTTCCTGCCCAGGCCAGTTTTCAGGTTTCAGCGCTCTCACACTTTGAATGACAATTGCGCGGTCATACAACATTGTACCCAAACTAAAATGTTATCATTTTCTTCACATAACTAGAGCTATCTTTTGGTGGTATTTAATCACCGCTGGGGTTTTTATCCTTTGCTAAATTAGCAAAAAAGACCGAAAATTTTGAAAAAAAAAACACGTTTTTCTTTGTTTCTGTTATAAAAGTTTGCAAATAAATAATTGTTCTTCATAAATTTAGGCCGAGATGTATTCTGCTACATGTCTTTGGTGAAAATAACCCAAATTAGGATGCATTATTTAGTCTGTAGGAAAGTTATAGAGTTCACAAACTATGGTATAGATCTGAAAATTGATCAATCCTGAAGTACTGACAGCCAATCTAATTTCTTGAGGTCTAAGAATGTCAGAACAGTACAGATATCCCCCAAATGTCAGGACAGAACAGATATCCCCCAAATGTCAGGACAGTACAGATATCCCCAAATGTCAGAACAGAACAGATATCCCCCAAATGTCAGAACAGTACAGATATCCCCCAAATGTCAGGACAGTACAGATATCCCCAAATGTCAGAACAGAACAGATATCCCCCAAATGTCAGAACAGTACAGATATCCCCCAAATGTCAGGACAGTACAGATATCCCCAAATGTCAGAACAGAACAGATATCCCCCAAATGTCAGAACAGTACAGATATCCCCCAAATGTCAGGACAGTACAGATATCCCCAAATGTCAGAACAGAACAGATATCCCCCAAATGTCAGGACAGTACAGATATCCCCCAAATGTCAGGACAGTACAGATATCCCCAAATGTCAGAACAGAACAGATATCCCCCAAATGTCAGAACAGTACAGATATCCCCCAAATGTCAGAACAGAACAGATATCCCCCAAATGTCAGAACAGTACAGATATCCCCCAAATGTCAGAACAGTACAGATATCCCCCAAATGTCAGAACAGTACAGATATCCCCCAAATGTCAGAACAGTACAGATATCCCCCAAATGACCCCTTTTTGCAAAGTAGACAGTCCGGTGTACTTCATAAGAGGAATGGCAAGTTTTTGAAGTTGTATTTTTTTTTCATAATTTTTCGGAAAATTAAAAAATAAAAAAAATTATTTTCACTATTTTTTTTTTACATACTGTCACCAGTGCAGTACAGCGTCATCATATAACTGGCATGGCGGTGATCAGGGACACTGACTGGTGACAGTGTGAAAAAAAAATATATATTTTTTTTTTCTTTTTTTTTTCTTTTTAATTTTTTTATTACATTTTTTTCTTTTTTTTAAGTTTTTTTTCATATTTCACTATGTCCGAAGTAGTACAATGTTACCATAGTAACATTGTACTACTTTGGGGAAGTGATCAGAATTATTTTTTTTTTTTACACAATTTGCTTATAGCAAAGAATTACTTTGCTATAAGCAAGCATTTACCTGAATGACATCGATTCATTCAGGGTTTTTTTTTGTGCTTAGCTGTGATTTGGCCACAGCTAATCACATGACATGTGCATGTGAGTAGCTGTGACCATTCACAGCTAGACACTAGTATACAATGGATGGCATGAATGAAGCCATCCATTGTATACAACTGTCATGTGACCTGCTGTGATTGATCACAGCAGGTCACATGGTACCGGCAACGGGGTTCTCAGATCTGTCATCGGCCGTGTTCGAGGTACATGGCCGGTGACAGATCGCGCCGCTGCACAGCTCTGCAAGCGCGCGAACTGCGCATGTGCAGGAGGACGCCATATGGCGGCCTCCCGGAAAGCTAATACATTTTTACGGACGCCATTTTGCCGGGAGTCAAATGGTTAATATGTGTTCCGTTTTAAAGGGATGAGGTGGCAACCCTAGGCTATACTAGCTGCCAACAATAATCACATGTAAAATCCGGCAGGCTGGTTGTACCCAAGTTAATCGATCGATCCGCTTGGTGTATTCAGCCTGCCCATACATGGTTCGACTCGTCTATGGCCGGCCTTACTTTCTTCATATGTTCTCTCTCTGCACCATACAGAACCTATAGACTCTTTAGAAGAACTTTTGCCTGTACAACCCACATGGAAGAAATATATATTTTAAAAATATCCTTCCCAAATATATTGACATATATTTGAAATACTACAAGTTTGGCTGCATTCAATATATTTCAAATATATGTATCCTCTGTTTCCTCTTGTACCAAATTGTATTGTAACTGTAATGTCTACCTTCATTTTGTAAAGAGCTGTGCAAACTGTTGGCACTATATAAATCCTCTATAATAATAATAAATAAATGTATATATATATATATATATATATATATATATATATATATATATATATATATATATACTGCATTTTGAAATGCATTTGTTATATATTACAAAATATATGAAAAATATGTTTAAAAATATATTTTTCTTAAATATATTTTTCAGATTCTTTTTAACAATGAAAAAGGTAATTTTAACATATATTTTTACATATATTTGTAAATGCATTCCAAAAATGTAGATTAAATGTATTTTTAAAGACATACAGTATATTTGAAAATGTATTTTTAAAAATATTTTTCATATATTTTGTAATAACAAAGCATTTCAACAAACAGTGTGTGTGTGTGTATGTATGTGTGTATATATGTGTGTGTGTGTATAGATAGATAGATAGATAGATAGATAATAGATAGATAGATAGATAGATAGATAGATAGATAGATAGATAGACATTTTTTGAACTTTCGTAACAGCTTAATTTTCAAGATGACCATGCAAAAAAAAAAAAACCCAGACGATCATTCATCCGATATTCTCATCATGTGTACGAAGCAGTATATTGGAGACCAGAATGGTGCCAATCATCTCTATAGTCTAAGAAATCAGAAGCTACGAGCAGGGGCAGTGTCAGGGAGCGAGGAGCCAGACACACAAGGAGGGGCAATTAAAGGTAGGTTTATTAATATAAAAATAAGACAAGAGTCTATGCAAGTCCAACAGCGGAAATCGTAGCCAAAGCCGGGATCAGGAGCCAGGAAGAATGGTCGCCAGAGCCGGGATCAGGAGCCAGGAAGAATGGTCGCCAGAGCCGGGGTCAGAAGCCAGGAAGAATGGTCGCCAGAGCCGGGATCAGAAGCCAGGAAGAATGGTCGCCAGAGCCGGGGTCAGAAGCCAGGAAGAATGGTCACCAGAGCCGGGGTCAGAAGCCAGGAAGAATGGTCACCAGAGCCGGGGTCAGAAGCCAGGAACAATGGTCACCAGAGCCGGGGTCAGAAGCTAGGAAGAATGGTCACCAGAGCCGGGGTCAGAAGCCAGGAAGAATGGTCGCCAGAGCCGGGATCAGAAGCCAGGAAGAATGGTCGCCAGAGTCGGGGTCAGAAGCCAGGAAGAATGGTCACCAGAGCCGGGGTCAGAAGCCAGGAAGAATGGTCGCCAGATCCGGGGTCAGGAGCCAGGAAGAATAGTCGCCAGAGCCGGGGTCAGGAGCCAGGAAGAATGGTCGCCAGAGCCGGGATCAGAAGCCAGGAAGAATGGTCGCCAGAGCCGGGGTAAGAAGCCAGGAAGAATGGATGCCAGAGCCGGGGTCAGAAGCCAGGAAGAATGGTCGCCAGAGCCGGGGTCAGAAGCCAGGAACAATGGTCACCAGAGCCGGGGTCAGAAGCCAGGAAGAATGGTCACCAGAGCCGGGGTCAGAAGCCAGGAAGAATGATCACCAGAGCCGGGGTCAGAAGCCAGGAGGAGTCTTAGCCAAAGCCGAGTCGGTATCCAGGAAAGCAATGAGTAGCTAAACAGGAGCTTTCTGCTGTGCAACAGACAGGACACGAATGCAATGGACAGCCACAAACAGCAGACTTATATGTGATAAGCCGCCACCTCCTGGGGGAGGAGCCGCAGAGGGCTGAAAGTATAAAGGATCCCACAATACTTTGCAGACACCTAAGATGGATGCCAGCACATGGAGCAGCACAAGGTCTGAGGAAAGGTAGGACCTTGACAGGCAGACTGACAACTCATGGGGCCCCCGGGCAATAGGGGATCATGGGGCTCCTGTGTCCTTGCCCAAACTCAAAAAAGCCTATGAAAAAGGTACCAGGGGCAACCTGTTCTGAAGTTCTGAAGTCAAAAGGGGGTCCAACTCGGTACTAGCAAGGTGGACCTAATGAAGTGGCCGGTGAGTATATTTTCTGAAACCAGAATTTAATTTCACTTTAAGCTGCAAAAGCAGCAGTTGAGGGTGTATACATCACATGGCTTCTATTCTCTGTTCTCTCTTGCATTTGCCATGAACTAATGCTCACCAAACATAAACGAGGCCAAATGCCTCACAATGGTATGGCCTCAAAAAGGTGCCAGCGGCATCTCATGGGGCCCCCTACTGACCCCGGGCCCTCGGGCAATGCCCGAGATTCCAAATGGTCAGTCCACCCCTGGCTACGAGCATTTCATCACTTCAGTTTCTCAGGATATAAAGAGCGCCATTTGTAAATTGGGAAAGCATCTGATAACACCGATCTTGGTTTGATTAGATAATGTAAGGGCAGAGGAGATATCTAGAGTCTGATAGAACCCAGATTTCTCAAAACAGAATATATGACAATGCCCATTAAAGTTATCGGGGATATTTGCATTTCTTGTGATAGCATTAAAAGTGATTAAAAAAAAATGAAAGGGACAGTATAAAAATAATTAAAAAAACTCAAAGTAACTTGAAATCCCCCTCCCCCCCCCACGCGCACACCTTTGTGCACGAGCGTTGACCCTGTGCCGATACGTAAACAGCGGTTGCACCATGCATGTGAGGTATCGCCGTTAACGTCAGATCAAGGGCAGTAATTCTAACAGTAGACCTCCTCTGTAAATCTAAAATGGTAGCTTGTAAAGGCTTTTAAAACGTTGCCTATGCATATTAAAAATGTATGCAGTTTGTCATCATTGCACGGGGCATGCACAGTTTTAAAGCATGTCACGTTTGGTATCTATTTACTCGGCATACCATCATCTTTTACATCTTATCAAATAATTGGCCAATATATTGTGTTTTTGTGCATTAAAAGTAAAAAAAGTGTATTTATTTTTTTAATTTGCTTTTGAAAAATCGCTGCGCGAGTACTATGTGACATAGAAATTTGTAGTACCCACCATTTTATTCACTAGGGTGTCTGTTTTAAAAAATATATATAATGTTTGGGGGTTTAACCATTTGCCGCCCGGCCAATGGCCATTTGGCGGCGGCAAAAGCGCTTCGGCATTCTGGGTGCATGCAGTTCGCGCGGCTGCAGAGCCGTGCAGCGGCGCGATCTGTCACCGGCCTTGTACCTCGGACACGGCCGATGACAGATCTGAGTACCGGCCCCCGTTGCTGGTACCATGTGATTTGCGGTGACCAATCACAGCAGGTCACATGACAGTTGTATACAATGGATGGCTTCATTCATGCCATCCATTGTATACTAGTGTCTAGCTGTAAATGGTCACAGCTAATCACATGCACATGTCATGTGATTAGCTGTGACCAAATCACAGCTAAGCACAAAAAAAAAACAAAAAAAAAAAAAACCTGAATGAATCGATTTCATTCTCGTAAATGCTTGCTTATAGCAAAGTAATTCTTTGCTATAAGCAAATTGTGTAAAAAAAAAACTGATCACTTCCCCAAAGTAGTACAATGTTACTATGGTAACATTGTACTACTTTGGTCATAGTAAAATATGAAAAAAAAATCTTAAAAAAAAATAAAAAAATGTAATAAAAAATTAAAAATAATTAAAAAAAAAAAAAATATATATATATATATATTTTTCATACTGTCACCAGTCAGTGTCCCTGTTCACCGCCATGCAAGTTATATGATGACACTGTACTGCACTGGTGACAGTATGTAAAAAACAAAATAGTGAAAATAATTTTTTTAATTTTTTCATTTTCTGAAAAATTATGACAAAAAAAATACAACTTCAAAAAACTCGCCATTCCTCTTATGAAGTACGTCGGACTGTCTACTCTGCAAAAAGGGGTTATTTGGGGGATATCTGTACTGTTCTGACATTTGGGGGATATCTGTACCATTGTGACATTTGGGGGATATCTGTACCGTTCTGACATTTGGGGGATATCTGTACCGTTCTGACATTTGGGAGATATCTGTACCGTTCTGACATTTGGGGGATATCTGTACTGTCCTGACATTTGGGGGATATCTGTAGTGTCCTGACATTTGGGGGATATCTGTAGTGTCCTGACATTTGGGGGATATCTGTACTGTCCTGACATTTGGGGGGATATCTGTACTGTCCTGACATTTGGGGGGATATCTGTACTGTCCTGACATTTGGGGGATATCTGTACTGTCCTGACATTTGGGGGATATCTGTAGTGTCCTGACATTCTTGGACCTCAAGAAATTAGATTGGCTGTCAGTACTTCAGGATTGATCAATTTTCAGATCTATACCATAGTTTGTGAACTCTATAACTTTCCTACAAACTAAATAATACATCCTAATTTGGGTTATTTTCACCAAAGACATGTAGCAGAATACATCTCGGCCTAAATCTATGAAGAACAATTATTTATTTGTAAACTTTTATAACAGAAACAAAGAAAAACGTGGGTTTATTTCAACATTTTTGGTCTTTTTTTGTTAATTTAGCAAAAAATAAAAACCCCGGCGGTGATTAAATACCACCAAAAGAAAGCTCTAGTTGTGTGAAGAAAATGATAAAATTTTAGTTTGGGTACAATGTTGTATGACCGCGCAATTGTCATTCAAAGTGTGAGAGCGCTGAAACCTGAAAACTGGCCTGGGCAGGAAGGGGTAAAATTGCCCGGTATGGAAATGGTTAAATTGATGTCCTAGCAAAATATACTGATTTTTTTTTTTCATGTGAACAAAAGTGTCGGAAAAGGCTCGGTCTTCAGGTGGTTAGAAGAGCGAATGATGAATGGCATAAACTTCTAATGCTGGGCATAAAATGCCCCCACCCCCCAAAATTACCCCTTTTTGGAAAGTAGACACCCCAAACTATTTGCTGAGAGGCACGTTGAATCAATAGAAGAATTTATTTTTTTACCACAAGTTTTTGGAAAATGACAAAAAAAGTTTTTTTTTTTCCACAAAATTGTCACTTAAATGATTTATTGCTCACACATGCCATGGGTATATGTGGAATTACTCCCCAAAATACATTCTGCTACTTCTCCCGAGTATGGGGGTACCACATGTGAGAGACATTTTGGCAAAATAAAAAGCGCACAGGTGATCAAATACCACCAAAAGAAAGCTCTATTTGTGTGAAAAAAAGGACATAAATTTCATTTATGTACCGTATTGCATGACCGCGCAATTGTCCGTTAAATCAGTGTAGCGCTGTATAGCAAAAAAATGGTGTAAATTGCAGTATCTATACCATAGTTTGTAGACGCTATAACTGTCACACAAAGCAATCAATATACACTTATTGGGAATTTTTTGACCAAAAACATGGAGCAGAATACATTTTGGCCTAAATGTATAACTAACTTTGAGATCATTATATATTTTTTAGAGCCGAAAGTACAAAATATTGTTTTTCTTCAAAATTTTCGGTCTTTTTTTGTTTATAGCGCGAAAAATAAAAAGCGCACAGGTGATCAAATACCACCGAAAGAAAGCTCTATTTGTGTGAAAAAAAGGATGTAAATTTCGTTTGGGTGCAGCACTGCATGACCGCGCAATTGTCAGTTGAATTAGCACAGCGACGTGTAGCACAAAGAGGCGTGGTCAGGAAGGGGGGTAAATCCTGTAGAGGGCAAGTGGTTAATGCTAAAAAGGGGGGTAATAAAAAGTCTCCATTTTGGTGGTTCCAGCTCCAGATAAAAAGGTCTCAACCCACATAATGCAGAAAGAATGAAAAGAAAGCAGAAAAGCGCGCGCTACTAAGTGTGTAAGTTTAATGGGAAGTAAAGAGTTAATAATGAAATGCACTCCCTGTGTAAGGGAAGATAAGGCGTGTCACCATGTTCCCAGAAGAATCTCCCCCCAGGAAAGGCTTTCCGAATAGATCAAATGACCGAAAATGAATGGTAAAAATGTGGCGTGTGAAATCCCCATTCAGGCATAGAGAGCAGGAGATGGACATGAAAAGTTGACGGAGGCGGGTCTCGAACCTACGAGGCGTTGAGCTCAGTACACCATGCCGTGCACTTAACCACTACTCTACAGCCACTTCCGGTTTCAGACCCTATCAAACTGCCCTTTGTTTTTAATATGACGTAGCTGTAGAGCAGCGCTTAGCTGCCTCCAGCCTGCTAGATGAGGAAATGCCGGGTGGAAGGCGGTTCTGTACGTAGCGGGGCTGCGGAGACCGACTGATCGTGCCTGAAAACGGCACATGCGCACTTGGATTAGGGAATACAAAACTTCCGAGCGCCGCGCTGCGTGCCCCCTTAGCTGCGCATGCGTAGTTATGGTCGGAAGATGTCAAAAGGCCGTTTGGTACATTATGTATTCGGCGGTGGTCGTAGCTTAGTGGTTAGCGAACCAGTCTACTGAGCGCATGGTCGTAGGTTCGAGGCACACCTCTGTCACTCAGGCTGCGGGGTGGTAGGTTATAAGGCCCCATACCGGATGAGCACACCGAAGCTCCTTAGGCAGTCTGGGTGAGTCTGTTAAGAGCCCAGCTCCTCCGTCTGTGGGCTCGCTGTGGGTTTGAGACGACACCTACATCGCCAACATTTTGTCACTTTCTCACATTTCATCCATTCCGACTGCATTTCATTATTAACTCTTTACTTCCCATTAAACTTACACACTTAGTAGCGCGCGCTTTTATGCTTTCTGTTCATTCTTTCTGCATTATGTGGGTTAACACCTTTTTATTTGGAGCTGGAACCACTAAAATGGGCACTTTTTATTACCCCCCTTTTTTAGCATTAACCACTTGCCCTCTACAGGATTTACCCCCCTTCTGACCACGCCTCTTTCTGCTATTCCACGCTGCACTAATTCAACTGATAATTGCGCGGTCATGCAGTGCTGCACCCAAACCAAATTTACGTCCTTTTTTTCACACAAATACAGCTTTCTTTCGCTGGTATTTGATCACCTGTGCGCTTTTTATTTTTCGCGCTATAAACAAAAAAAGACCGAAAATTTGGAAGAAAAATGATATTTTTTACTTTCGACTATAAATAATATATAATAAACTCAAAGTTAGTTTTACATTTAGGCCAAAATGTATTCTGCTCCATGTTTTTGGTCAAAAAAATCCCAATAAGTGTATATTGATTGCTTTGTGTGACAGTTATAGCGTCTACAAACTATGGTATAGATACTGCAATTTACGCCATTTTTTTTGCTATACAGCGCTGCACTAGTTTAACAGACGATTGCGCGGTCATGCAATATGGTACATAAATGAAATTTATGTCCTTTTTTTCACACAAATAGAGCTTTCTTTTGGTGGTATTTGATCACCTGTGCGCTTTTTATTTTTGGCGCTATAAACAAAAAAATTTTGAGAAAAAAAAATTCTTTTTTTAAAAAACGATATTTTCTCTTTTCTGTTATAAAAAATATAAAAAAAAACGTAAATTTTGTCATAAATTTAGGCCAAAATGTATTCTGCTACATGTTTTTGATTAAAAAAAATCCCAATAAGTGTCTATTGATTGCTTTGTGTGAAGTTATAGCGTCTACAAACTATGATATAGATCAGCAATGGGCAAAATACGGCCCGGCGGACCTTTTAATCCGGCCCGCGGAGCTAGGCTCCCCTCACAGTCCGCCCTGAAGACCGGTGTAGCATGAAAATCTGTCTCCTATAAGGATCTGTCCCCCCTCGACGTATCTGCGCATGTGCCGGAGATCGCCGATTGGCTGCTAATGCCTGAAACTGGCACATGCGCAGATACGTCGAGGGGGACAGATCCTCATAGGAGACAGATTTTCATGCTGCACCGGACCGGCGCGGGACACGGCGAGAGGAACGCGCGGAGCAAAGGTAAGTGAATTGACACAGGGGGGACTTGGGGACTTAATATGGGGGATGAATTAATATGGGGAATGAATTACTATATGGGGGATGAATTACTATATGGGGGATGAATTACTATATAAGGGATTAATTACTATGCTTACTATGGGGGAATATTACTATACTTACTATGGATGACACATACACATAATTCATCTACTCTTGGTCCGGCCCCCGGGTCCAATATATGAACCCATTGCGGCCCTCGAGTCAAAATTACTATATGGGGGATGAATTACTATATGGGGGATGAATTACTATATGGGGGATGAATTACTATGGGGGATGAATTACTATATGGGGATGAATTACTATGGGGGATGTATTACTATATGGGGGATGAATTACTATGAGGGATGAATTACTATGGGGGATGAATTACTATATGGGGATGAATTACTATGGGGGATGTATTACTATATGGGGGATGAATTACTATGGGGGATGAATTACTATATGGGGGATGAATTACTATAGGGGGGATGAATTACTATTGGGGGGATGAATTACTATGGGGGATGAATTACTATATGGGGGATTAATTACTATATGGGGGATGAATTACTATATGGGGGATGAATTACTATGGGGGATGAATTACTATATGGGGATGAATTACTATATGGGGATGAATTACTATGGGGGATGAATTACTATGGGGGATGAATTACTATAGGGGGGATGAATTACTATATGGGGGATGAATTACTATATGGGGGATGAATTGCTATGGGGGATGAATTGCTATGGGGGATGAATTAATATGGGGGATGAATTAATATGGGGGATGAATTACTATTTGGGGGATGAATTACTATGGGGGATGAATTACTATATGGGGGATGAATTACTATGGGGGATGAATTACTATGGGGGATGAATTACTATATGGGGGCTGAATTACTATGGGGGATGAATTACTATATGGGGGATGAATTACTATATGGGGGATGAATTACTATGGGGGATGAATTACTATATGGGGGATGAATTACTATAGGGGGGATGAATTACTATTGGGGGGATGAATTACTATGGGGGATGAATTACTATATGGGGGATTAATTACTATATGGGGGATGAATTACTATATGGGGGATGAATTACTATGGGGGATGAATTACTATATGGGGGATGAATTACTATATGGGGGATTAATTACTATGCTTACTATGGGGGAATATTACTATACTTACTATGGATGACACATACACATAATTCATCTACTCTTGGTCCGGCCCCCGGGTCCAATATATGAACCCATTGCGGCCCTCGAGTCAAAAAGTTTGCCCTCCCCTGGTATAGATACTGCAATTTACGCCATTTTTTTTGCTATACAGCGCTGCACTAGTTTAACGGACGATTGCGCGGTCATGCAATATGGTACATAAATGAAATTTATGTACTTTTTTTCACACAAATAGAGCTTTCTTTTGGTGGTATTTGATCACCTGTGCGCTTTTTATTTTTGGCGCTATAAACAAAAAAATTTTGAGAAAAAAAAATTCTTTTTTTAAAAAACGATATTTTCTCTTTTCTGTTATAAAAAATATCAAAAAAAACGTAAATTTTGTCATAAATTTAGGCCAAAATGTATTCTGCTACATGTTTTTGATTAAAAAAATCCCAATAAGTGTATATTGATTGCTTTGTGTGAAGTTATAGCTTCTACAAACTATGATATAGATCAGCAATGGGCAAACTACGGGCCGCGGGCCGTATACGGCCCGGCGGACCTTTTAATCCGGCCCGCGGAGCTAGGCTCCCCTCACAGTCCGCCCTGAAGACCGGTGTAGCATGAAAATCTGTCTCCTATGAGTATCTGTCCCCCTCGACGTATCTGCGCATGTGCCGGAGATCGCCGATCGGCTGCTAATGCCTGAAACTGGCACATGCGCAGATACGTCGAGGGGGACAGATCCTCATAGGAGACAGATTTTCATGCTACACCGGAACGGCGCGGGACACGGCGAGAGGAACGCGCGGAGCAAAGGTAAGTGAATTGACACAGGGGGGACTTGGGGACTTAATATGGGGAATGAATTACTATGGGGGATGAATTACTATGGGGGATGAATTACTATATGGGGGATGAATTACTATATGGGGGATGAATTACTATGGGGGAGGAATTACTATATGGGGGATGAATTACTATGGGGGATGAATTACTATGGGGGATGAATTACTATATGGGGGATTAATTACTATGGGGGATGAATTACTATAGGGGGGATGAATTACTATAGGGGGGATGAATTACTATGGGGGATGAATTACTATAGGGGGGATGAATTACTATATGGTGGAAGAATTACTATATGGGGGATGAATTACTATGGGGGATGAATTACTATATGGGGGATGAATTACTATGGGGGATGAATTACTATAGGGGGGATGAATTACTATGGGGGATGAATTACTATGGGGGATGAATTACTATATGGGGGATGAATTACTATATGGGGGATGAATTACTATGGGGGATGAATTACTATATGGGGGATGAATTACTATAGGGGGGATGAATTACTATATGGGGGATGAATTACTATATGGGGAATGAATTACTATATGGGGGATGAATTACTATGGGGGATGAATTACTATATGGGGGATGAATTACTATGGGGGATGAATTACTATATGGGGGATGAATTACTATGGGGGATGAATTACTATGGGGGATGAATTACTATATGGGGGATGAATTACTATAGGGGGGATGAATTACTATAGGGGGGATGAATTACTATGGGGGATGAATTACTATATGGGGGATTAATTACTATGCTTACTATGGGGGAATATTACTATACTTACTATGGATGACACATACACATAATTTATCTACTATTGGTCCGGCCCCCGGGTCCAATATATGAACCCATTGCGGCCCTCAAGTCAAAAAGTTTGCCCACCCCTGATATAGATAATGGAATTTACACAGATTTTACTTTCTGACTGCCCATCACATTTCTTGAGGTGCTAAAATACCAGGATAATACAAACACCCCCAAATGACCCCTTTTCGGAAAGTAGACACCCTAAGCTATCTGCTGAAAGGCATATTGAGTCCATGGAAGATTTTTTTTTTTCCACAAGTTTCTGGAAAATGACAAAAGTACATTCTGCTACCTCTTCCGAGTATGGGGATACCACGTGTGAGACTTTTGGGAGCCTAGCCACATACAGGAGCCTGAAATCCAATGACCACTTTGAAAACCTGAAGGTGTGTAACTTCTTCAGTTCACTTCCTCACTACCTATCACAGTTTTGAAGGCCCTGAAATGCCAGGATAACACCAACCCCCCCCCCATGACCCCTTTTTGAAAAGTAGACACCCCAAGGAATTTAAAAAAAGGTGTGGTGATTATTTTGCAGAGCTCATTTTTACTCACAAGGTCTTGAAATATAAAAAAGGAAAAGAAAAAATATGTTTTTGTTTTCTTTTTCTTCAATTTTCGAAAACTTGTGGCAACAAACGAGATCTGCAAAATACTCACCATGCTTCCTATCAAATTCCTTGGGGTGTCTACTTTCCAAAAAGTTGTCATTTGGGGGGGGGGGTTTGGTGCTATCCTGGCATTTCAGGGCCTCCGATACTGTGATAGGTAGTCAGGAAGTGTAACGAGGAAATAAAGAACTTTAAAAGCCTGAAGGTGAATATTGGATTTTGGGGTCCTGTACTTGGCTAGACTGCCAAAACGCCTCTCACATGTGGTACCCCCATACTCAGAAGAACTAACTGAATTTTTTTGGGGAGTAATTCCACATATACCCATGGCATGTGTGAGCAATAAATCATTTCAGTGGCAATTTTGTGTAAAAAAAAGGTTAGCTGTTCTAACTTTCCCCAACTATACTAAAAAAAAGCCTTTTTTTCGTCAGTGTCACATTGGAGAGATTCCCCATCCCCACTAACAGCACCAACCTGAAAGAGTCTCATGATCCTTTCTTCGTCTATCCAAAATTAATTAAAGCATTTTGGCAAAAGTTGGGCTTTCATATTTTGGGTCTAAATTATTTCCTTTCGTCATGTGCCAAAAAGGTCAAGTTGACTGTTTCCTTAGCAATGGCTGTAGTGTAGTGGTTAGCACGCCAGTCTGCGAAGCGTAGGTTCGAGGCACACCTTTGTCACTTCGGACTCCGGGGTAGTAGGTTATAGGCCCCCTTTCTGGCCGTTCACACCGAAGCTCCGTCGACAACCTGGATTGATTGGTTAAGAGCCCAGCTCCTTCCTCTCTCTGTGCTTACCTGTGGATCTGAGACGCCATTGCCAGACTTTTTTACCATTCAGTTTCTGTCATTTGATCTATTCGGAAAGCCTTTCATAGTCCCAGCAGAATCTTCTGGGAACATGGTGACACGCCTTATCTTCCCTTACACAGGGAGTGCATTTTATTATTAACTCTTTACTTCACTTACACACTTAGTATCGCGCGCTTTTCTGCTTTCTTTTCATTGTTTCTGCATTATGTGGGTTGAGACCTTTTTATCTGGAGCTGGAACCACCAAAATGGGGACTTTTTATTACCCCCCTTTTTTAGCATTAACCACTTGACCTCCTGAGGATTTACCCCCCTTCCTGACCTCGCCTCTTTCTGCTATTCGGCGCTGCACTACTTCAGCTGATAATTGCGCGGTCATGCAGTGCTGTACCCAAACAAAACTTACGTACTTTTTTTCACACAAATAGAGCTTTCTTTTGGTGGTATTTGATCACCTGTGCGCTTTTTATTTTTCGCGCTATAAACAAAAAAAGACCAAAACTTTGGAAGAAAAATGATATTTTTTACTTTCGACTATAAATAATAAACTCAAAGATAGTTATAAATTTAGGCCAAAATGTATTCTGCTCCATGTTTTTGGTCCAAAAAATCCCAATAAGTGTATATTGATCGCTTTGTGTGAACGTTATAGCGTCTACAAACTATGGTATAGATACTGCAATTTACACCATTTTTTTGCTATACAGCATTGCACTAGTTTAACAGACAATTGCGCGGTCATGCAATATGGTACATAAATAAAATTTATGTCCTTTTTTTAACACAAATAGAGCTTTCTTTTGGTGGTATTTGATCACCTGTGCGCTTTTTATTTTTGGTGCTATAAACAAAAAAATTTTGAGAAAAAATATTTCTTTTTTTAAAAAAACGATATTTTCTCATTTCTGTCATAAAAAATATCCAAAAAAACTGTACCAGTTGAGCCATTTCTTAGCCATTTGATATAATAAATGATACCAAGGATCTTTACTGGTGTGCTGGCTTTGCTTGTTTTGTTACTGAAGTGGTTGAAGTGGCTGAGGTTGAAGTGGCTGAGGTTGAAGTGGCTGAGGTTGAAGTGGCTGAGGTTGAAGTGACATATTGTTACTGAAGTGGCTTGCAGAGGCTGAAGCTGAGCACCATTGTTCTCTGATGAATGGAATTGGGCAAAGTGATTAAGGGCAGCTTTCTTACTGTCTGGTTTCTCCAAGGTATATATAGCATAGAGGGTCCACTATCTATTATTGTCCAAGACAGCAACAGACTAAATTTGTAGTTTAAAAACAGTCAGAATGTGCAGAACTAATGCTGGGCCTCCTTAATAGACAGCCTAGCTTCCGCTGTTAACATGTAAGCACCGTGTATTTAATATTTATTTGTAAAAGAATGATTTTATTAAAAAAAAGAAAACTAATGAAATATAAAATCAGTTAAGAAATCTAAGGTGTCAAAAAAATTAAAGTCAACCAAAAACTGAAATCACCCTGAAGAAGTCACGTGACCAGTGATGCAACGCATCGGGAGGAGCCTAATGACGTCACTTCCGGTGTTGCGCAAACCGGAATTTGCGATGTAAGGAACTGTTTTGGTTGATGGATATATACACATGCTTGTTATTTTATTATCTTTGTGAATTCCTTTTCCAATTTATTAAAGCGGTTTATTTTTTTATGGGGTTGCACTATGATATGTTCTCTTTCCTCTTGATCATACACCATCCCATTGGGAATTGTCCAAGACAGCAATACAGACTATATTTTTAGTTTAAAAACAGTCAGAATGTGCAGAGCTAATGCTGGGCTTCCTTAATAGACAGCCCAGCTTCAGCTGCTAACATGTAAGCACCGTGTATTTAATATTTATTTGTAAAGAATGATTTTATAAAAAAAAAAACTGAACGAAATATAAAATCGGTTAAGAAACCTAAGCTGTCAAAAAAATTATTTCAATAAATATATATATATATATATATATATATATATATATATATACATACACATACACACACTGCATGTTGAAATGTGTTTTTTTATATATTACAATATATGAAAAATATTTTTAAAAATATATGTTTTTTAAAATCTTTTCTTCAGATTTTTTTTAATATATAACAAAGTTATTTTAACATATATTTGTAAATGCATTCCAAAAATGTAGATTAAATGTTATTTTAAAGACATACAGTATATTTGAAAATGTATTTTTAAAAATATTTCTCATATATTTTGTAATAACAAAGCATTTCAACATACAGTATATATATATATATATGGGAATTTTTGGAACTTTAGTAACCGCTTCGTTTTCGAGATGGTCATGCGAAAAAACAACCAGACGATAATTCATCCGATATTCTCATCATGTGTACAAAGCAGTAGATTGAAAAAGAATAATATCATTGGTGAGCTCATTAGCGGCCCTGTTTATAACGACCACCCACGTGGAATACAACCGAAATTGTAGTATTTCCAGTATATGTCAATATATTTGGGAGGAATATTTTTCAAATATATTTAAAATATATTTTTCTTCCATGTAGGAATCCATGGGTGGCTGAACATCACTGAAGTGGCAGCACGCTGTGAGATGGCATACCTGCTTTTAGTCTCACTCGGAGTGACAATCCTACAGATGTTTTAGTAACTTTCCTTAAGTCCGCATTACTAAATTATGAAAATGTCACAAAATACAGCATCGTGTTTTTTTATTATGATACCTTTTTGCATTGAAATACAATCCTTGAGCTCCAGGTGACTTTGCCTAGGCTGAAATGCTGTAAGCAGCTTGTCCTCAGTCACCTTTGATGATGCCATTCCAGTGATATGAGTCAGAGACGTGAGGGTTACTTTCCCGCATGGCTAGTTTGTCCCGGTCCGCACTGTGGGGTTTGGATCTTACACTTTGCAAAACATTTCAATGTTTTTTAATTACAAACCCAATATTCCCAATGCACATGCTCCTGCAGATGGCTATTCAGTATAGCTGGATGTTGTAGTGACTACAGGCCGAGATCCGTAGACAGTCCAAGTGAAGAAATGTCACCAGCACACCAAGGATTCCTCAAGAATGGGTCCGAAGTGTCAATTTGTAGTCACATAAACACAAGGAAACGTTTTTGAACCACGCAGGGCCCCTTCGTCAGGCAAGTGAGGCCTGATGATGAGGCTTTGCATGGCTTCGAAGCGTTGCCTTGTGTTTATCATATGACCATTGAAAGCTTTGGACCCATTCTTGAGGCATCCTTGGTGTGCTGGTGACATTTCTTCACCTGTTTTTTAGTTATTGTTTTAAATGTAAGCACTCTGGGCAGATATTGCCTCTTTTCCCGTCTCTGTGACACCTACTATATACAAGAATTGGAGGGGTGCAATTGTCCCCGGGACCAAAGTGCACAGACTGCAATAAAAGCACTGTTATTATTATTATTATACAGGATTTATATAGCGCTAAAGGAATTAAACTGAAAACAGTCAGAAGTCAGTGTATTAATGTTCGTGGTTTCTTATAAAAGGGTGCAAACTTCCAAAGCTCTTGCGGCCTCAAATAATAGCAATGCGCACTCACCAGAAACGCATGGGTTATGCGCATGTAGGAATAATCATTCCAGATGTCAGATCCTCCAAAGTTCAGATGGCAGGCATCCCTCTCACGGTGGGTCACCGAAGACTCAAAACCGGATCCTGAGGTCCCCTTTAAGGTCAATCAGGCACTCCACATTGGTGGTGAAACTCTCTCCTCTGAATGGTACAGGCACCTTCTCTGTGGGGGTAACAGCTCCACAAAGGAGCCCCAGAAAAACACAGGTGCTAGAGATAGTGTAGTATGTTTAGGAAAATTTATTTGCCTCAGCATAGAATACAGGGTAGCATGCAGATCCAGACCCATAAAAGGTTAAAAATAGGATTAGGAAGGTAGCAATACTGACCCTAGTAAAGATGTCCGCCGAGCCTCCTTCTGGCTCCGGCGGTACGAATGACGTCACGCTCTGCTATTGCTACCTTCCTAATCCTATTTTTGGGGGGTGGGGGCATTTTATGGCCAGCATTAGAAGTTTATGCCACACATCATTCACTCTTCTAACCACCTGAACACCAAGCCTTTTCTGACACTTTTTGTTCACTTAAAAAAAAAAACAGTATTTTTTGCTAGGAAATTAATTTAAACCCCAAACATTATATATTTTTTTTTAAAACAGACACCCTAGTGAATAAAATGGTGGGTGCTGCAATTTATTATGTCACATGGTACTCACGCAGCGGTTTTTCAAATGCAATTTTTAAAACAAAAATACA
This sequence comes from Staurois parvus, assembly GCF_062004578.1. Lineage (NCBI taxonomy): Eukaryota > Metazoa > Chordata > Amphibia > Anura > Ranidae > Staurois > Staurois parvus. The sequence goes on from NW_028318998.1 coordinate 292,742, forward strand.
CTTTTTTTACTTTTAATGTACAAAAACACAATAATTGGCCAATTATTTGGTAAGATGTAAAAGATGATGGTATGCCGAGTAAATAGATACCAAACGTGACATGATTTAAAACTGTGTCTGCCCCGTGCAATGATGACAAACTGCATACATTTTTAATATGCATAGGCAACGTTTTAAAAGCCTTTACAAACTACCATTTTAGATTTACAGAGGAGGTCTACTGTTAGAATTACTGCCCTTGATCTGACGTTAACGGCGATACCTCACATGCATGGTGCAACCGCTGTTTACATACCGGCCCAAAATACATTTTTTTTTTACACAAAATTGTCACTTAAATGATTTATTCCTCACACATGCCATGGGTATATGTGGAATTACACCCCAAAATACATTCTGCTACTTCTCCCGAGTATGGGGATACCACATGTGAGAGACATTTTGGCAGTCCAGCCACGTACAGGCCCCCAAAATTCAATATTCACCTTCAGGCTTTTGAAGTTCTTTATTTCCTCATTACACTTCCTAACTACCTATCACAGTTTCAGAGGCCCTGAAATGCCAGGATAGCACCAACCCCCCCCCTCCCCAAATGACCCCTTTTTGGAAAGTAGACACTCCAAGGAATTTGATAAGAAGCATGGTGAGTATTTTTCAGATCTCGTTTGTTGCCAAATGTTTTTTGAAAATGGAGAAAAAAAAACATTTTTTTATATTTCAAAACCTTGTGAGAAAAAATTTGATCTGCAAAATACTCACCCTGCCTCTTTTTAAACTCCTTGGGGTGTCTACTTTCCAAAAAGGGATCATTTTGGGGAGTTTACTGCTATCCTGACATTTCAGGGTTTCCGAAACTGTGATAGGTAGTGAGGAAGTGTAATGAGGAAGTTACGCACCTTCAGGCTTTCAAAGTGGTCATTGGATTTCAGGCTCCTGTATGTGGCTAGGCTCCCAAAAAGTCTCACACATGTGGTATCCCCATGCTCGGTAGAAGTAGCAGAATGTATTTTGGGGTGTAATTCCACATATACCCATGGCTTGTGTGAGACATAAATCATTTAAATGGCAACTTTGTGTAAAAAAAAAAAAGTTTTTGTCATTTTCCAGAAACTTGTGGGAAAAAAATAAATCTTCCATGGACTCAATATGCCTCTCTGCAGATAGCTTAGGGTGTCTACTTTCCAAAAAGGGATCATTTGGGGGTGTTTGTACTGTCCTGGAATTTTAACACCTCAAGAAATGTGATAAGCAGTCAGAAAGTAAAATCTGTGTAAATTTATCTATACCAGGAATGGGCAAACTTTTTGACTTGAGGGCCGCAATGGGTTCATATATTGGACCCGGGGGTCGGACCAAGAGTAGATGAATGATGTGTATGTGTCATCCATAGTAAGTATAGTAATATTCCCCCATAGTAAGCATAGTAATTCATCCCCCATATAGTAATTCATCCCCCATATAGTAATTCATCCCCCATATAGTAATTCATCCCCCATAGTAATTCATCCCCCATAGTAATTCATCCCCCATATAGTAATTCATCCCCCTTAGTAATTCATCCCCCATATAGTAATTCATCCCCCATAGTAATTCATCCCCCATAGTAATTCATCCCCCATATAGTAATTCATCCCCCCTATAGTAATTCATCCCCCATAGTAATTCATCCCCCATATAGTAATTCATCCCCCATAGTAATTCATCCCCCATTTAGTAATTCATCCCCCATAGTAATTCATCCCCCCTATAGTAATTCATCCCCCCTATAGTAATTCATTCCCCATATTCATCCCCCATATTAATTCATCCCTCATATAGTATTTCATCCCCCACAGTACTATTCCCCCCATGTAGTAAGCCAAGTCCCCCCGTGTCAATTCACTTACCTTTGCTCCGCGCGTTCCTCTCGCCGTGTTCCCGCGCCGTTCCGGTCTTCAGGGCGGACTGTGAGAGGAGCCTAGCTCCCCTCACGGTCGTCATGCTGCCCCGCCTACACACATCCTGACAGCCAATGTATGACGCTCCGCGGGCCGGATTAAAAGGTCCGCCGGGCCTTATACGGCCCGCGGGCCGTAGTTTGCCCATTGCTGATCTATACCATAGTTTGTAGACGCTATAACTGTCACACAAAGCGATCAATATACACTTATTGGGATTTTTTTGACCAAAAACATGGAGCAGAATACATTTTGGCCTAAATGTATGACGAAATTGTAGTTTTTTTGGATATTTTTTATGACAAATGAGAAAATACCATTTTTTACAAAAAATTTATTTTTCTTCAAAACGTTGTTTATTGCGCCAAAAATAAAAAGTGCACAGGTGATCAAATACCACCAAAGGAAAGCTCTATTTGTGTGAAAAAAAGGATATAAATTTCATTTATGTACCGTATTGCATGACCGCGCAATTGTCTGTTAAACCAGCGCAGCGCTGTATAGCAAAAAAATGGCGTTAATTGCAGTATCTATACCATAGTTTGTAGACGCTATAACGTTCACACAAAGCAATCAATATACACTTATTGGGATTTTTTGGACCAAAAACATGGAGCAGAATATATTTTGGCCTAAATGTATAACTAACTTTGAGATTATTATATATTATTTATAGCCGAAAGTAAAAAAATATCATTTTTCTTCCAAATTTTCGGTCTTTTTTTGTTTATAGCGCGAAAAATAAAAAGCGCACAGGTGATCAAATACCACCGAAAGAAAGCTGTATTTGTGTGAAAAAAAGGACGTAAATTTTGTTTGGGTGCAGCATTGCATGACCGCGCAATTCTGCTTTCTGTTCATTCTTTCTGCATTATGTGGGTTAACACCTTTTTATTTGGAGCTGGAACCACTAAAATGGGGACTTTTTATTACCCCCCCCTTTTTTACCATTAACCACTTGCCCTCTACAGGATTTACCCCCCCTTCTGACCAAGCCTCTTTTTGCTACTCGGCGCTGCACTAATTCAACTGATAATTGCGCGGTCATGCAGTGCTGCACCCAAACGAAATTTACGTCCTTTTTTTCACACAAATACAGCTTTCTTTCGGTGGTATTTGATCACCTGTGCGCTTTTTATTTTTTGCGCTATAAACAAAAAAAGACCGAAAATTTGGAAGAAAAATGATATTTTTTACTTTCGGCTATAAATAATATATAATAATCTCAAAGTTAGTTTTACATTTAGGTCAAAATGTATTCTGCTCCATGTTTTTGGTCCAAAAAATCCCAATAAGTGTATATTGATTGCTTTGTGTGACAGTTATAGCGTCTACAAACTATGGTATAGATACTGCAATTTACGCCTTTTTTTTGCTATACAGCGCTGCACTGGTTTAACGGACGATTGCGCGGTCATGCAATACGGTATATAAATGAAATTTATGTCTTTTTTTTCACACAAATAGAGCTTTCTTTTTGTGGTATTTGATCACCTGTGCGCTTTTCATTTTTTTTTTTTTTTTTCTCAAAAAACTTTTGAGAAAAAATATTTCTTTTTTTTGAAAAAAACGATATTTTCTGATTTCTGCTACATGTATTCTGCTACATGTTTTTGGTTTAAAAAACTCCCAATAAGTGTCTATTGATTGCTTTGTGTGAAGTTATAGCGTCTACAAACTATGGTATAGATACTGCAATTTACACAGCTTTTACTTTCTGACTGCTTATCACATTTCTTGAGATGTTAAAATACCAGGACAGTACAAACACCCCTAAATGACCCTTTTTCGGAAAGTAGACACCCTAAGCTATCTGCTGAGAGGCATATTGAGTCCATGGAAGATTTATTTTTTCCACAAGTTTCTGGAAAATGATAAAAACATTTTTTTTACACAAAGTTGCCATTTAAATTATTTAATGTCTCGCACAAGCCATGGGTATATGTGGAATTACACCCCAAAATACATTCTGCTACTTCTAGCGAGTATGGGGGTACCACATGTGTGAGACTTTTTGGGAGCCTAGCCACATACAGGAGCCTGAAATCCAATGACCACTTTGAAAGCCTGAAGGTGCGTAACTTCCTCATTTCACTTCCTCACTACCTATTACAGTTTCGAAGGCCCTGAAATGCCAGGATAGCACCAAACCCCCCCAAATGACCCCTTGTCACGTTTCACATTGGAGAGATTCCCCATCCCCACTAACAGCACCAACCTGAAAGAGTCTCATGACCCTTTCTTCATCTATCCAAAATTAATTAAAGCATTTTGGCAAAAGTTGAGCTTTCATATTTTGGGTCTAAATTATTCCCTTTCGTCATGTGCCAAAATATAATGTTTTCCTTCTTTGCTGGTCAATGATGCTTTTTATGTCATTCTTAGAGGTTGAATATTATTATTCTTAAACAGGATTTATATAGCGCCAACAGTTTGCTCAGCGCTTTACAATATAACGGGAGACAATACAGGAACAATACAGTTGTAATGGACCACCTGACAGCACCTCTATCAGTCCCCTGATAGAGCCTCCCCAGAGTGCGGAGTCTAAGTACCGGAGCACTTGTTCACCAGGGCCCCTGATAGTGGGGATGGACTTGGGGCGCTCCGGGACCAGGTCGCAGCTACCGGGTATCTCTACCAGAGGTAGAGGAGTCTGCCAGAGGCTCCTGTGGGTTAAGAGTCTGATGTGAGGGAGCCCGGGGATCCCTGAGGGATGGATGGATGGATGAGCAAGATCAAACAGGCCGTGTTGGTAACTAGCGGGTCGGTGCGGTACAAGACGATAGGCAAAGGATAGTCGGGTCACATGCAGGGCAATACCAGAAGATCAGATCTATAAGGGAGCATCCAGGAGCAGAGTCAGGCAAGCCAAGGGGTCAGGACAGGAGAAGGCAACAAGGTCAGACAATCCAGATCAGAGTACTCACAACACAGGCAACAGGATACGCAAAGACCATTCGGCAACAAGTGTCTGTTCAGGGCTGGTTTAAGTAGCCCGCCCTGCACCTGGCAGGGGCAGCCTAGGTCCTAGTGCCTGCCCAGTACTGTCATAGACGACGGGTGCACCTGGGTCCTAGTGCCCTGCTGCCTGCATGTCTTGACAGACACCTACGCATGTGTAGACCAATGCGTCGCGATGGTCCCTGACAACAGTTCAAAACAAAAGGGATAGGAGGGCCCTGATCCTGGGAGCTTACAATCTAGGAGGGAGGGGCTAGTGGTACAAAAGGTAGCAACTGTGGTGATGGACTGGTTGCAAGAGTAGAAGATTCCATTTTTAGCTGATGGCAGGTTAGGCTTCCCTGAAGAGATAGGTTTTCAGAGATCTGCTAAAAGTGAGCAGAGTCAGCGGTAGACATGGGCTTTCTGTAGTACAAAGTCTAAAAGCATCCACTCCTTCCTAACCAGCAGACCATGAAAGGAGATAGAGGTTTTGCTGTAGGATACACTTGGGTCATATATTTCAAGGGGGCCTCACTTGGAATAACTCCAGTACCAAAGCTGTATCCGAAGGTCACACTCAATGGCTCTTCATGTATTATACCACTAATTGTTCTGTTCAACTCTTGGTGTCATGGGCATGGAAAAGATCCAATGGTAGATATGGACTTCCTGTAGTACAAAGTCTAAAAGCATCCACTCCTTCCTAACCTTCCTAAACAGCAGACCATGAAAGGAGGTAGAGGTTTTGCTGTAGGATACACTTGGGTCATAACTTTCAAGGGGGCCTCACTTGGAATAACTCCAGTACCAAAGCTGTATGTGAAGGCCACACTCAATGGCTCTTCATGTTTTATACCACTAATTATTCTGTTCAACTCTTGGTGTCATGGGCATGGAAAAGATCCAACTGTAGATATGAGCTTTCTGTAGTACAAAATCTAAAAGCATCCACTCCTTCCTAACCAGCAGACCATGAAAAGAGGTAGGGGTTTTGCTACAGGATACACTTGGGTCATGACTTTCAAGGGGGCCTCACTTGGACTAACCCCGGTACCAAAGCTGTATCTGAATGCCACACTCATTGACTCTTCGTGTCTTATACCACTAATTGTTCTGTTCAACGCTTGGTGTCATGGGCATGGAAAAGATTCAAAGGTAGACATGGGCTTTCTGTAGTACAAAGTCTAAAAGCATCCACTCCTTCCTAACCAGCAGACCATGAAAGGAGATAGGGGTTTTGCTGTAGGATATACTTGGGTCATAACCTTCAAAGGTGCCTCACTTGGACTAACCCCAACACCAAAGCTGTTCTGAGGGCCACAAACAATACCTCTTTATGTCTTATACCACTAATTGTTCTGTTCAACCTTTGGTGTCATGGGCATGAAAAAGATCCAATAGTAGACATGGGCATTCTGTAGTGTGAAGTGTAAAACCATGCAACTCATCTTGATGGATAGATTTGACAGAAGCATGTAATTATGAAGCGGAATCTTAGTTTACATACCTGAATACGTCATATGAATGACTTGGTGGAGGGACACCTCCCTTGTCCATTCTTGTAGAGAGCAGATCTGCAACTCAGCGTAGTTCTGGCACAATATAATTATTCTTAGCTTGTCCTGCAGTCTTCTCTGTCCCACAGGACAGGGAGGTATAGGAACTGTTTGTCCAGATCCTACCTGCTAGTTGATACAGCCACTATGTAGCCAGTCCTTGCCAGGCCTTTATATCAACCTCACTCTTTAGCTGCCCTCAGACCACCACCTGAGCAATAGGTTCAGTTCTTAGCCCAGTGCTCCAGTCTGTGTTAAACTTTGCAATCCCGCATTCTTGCTTCTCTTGTTACCCACTTTAGCTTGTATTTGACTTTGCGTGTTCGCTGCCAACCCTTACCTTTGGCCTGTCCCTTTTCTTAAATCTGCCTGTCAACTTTGTGCAAAGCTCTGGTTCTAATCCTTGGTCAGTTGCCATCTGCACAGGAGGGCCACAACCTGGTCAACCCTCCAGTAGAGTCCATCACTCCTTGCTGGTGCTCTGGGGAAAAGCTGGTGGAAATTATTGAGGCTCTGTGCCTTGGCCTTTTAAAGAGCTCAAAAACAAGCCGGCACTTGGTATCCTGGGTACCCTTTATTACCAAACACAGCAGCTAAGTGGATTTCCTCCCACACTCCAAAGACGTGCTGGTGGGCTAATTGGCTCCTGTCTAAATTGGCCCTAGTATGTGTATGTATGAATGTGAGATAGGGACCTTAGATTGTATGCTACTTGAGGGTAAGGGACCTTAGATTGTACACCCCTTGAGGGTAAGGGACCTTAGATTGTATACCCCTTGAGGGTAAGGGACCTTAGACTGTACACCCCTTGAGGGTAAGGGAATTTTTGGAACTTTAGTAACCGCTTCGTTTTCGAGATGACCATGCAAAAAAAAAAACAGATGATCATTCATCCGATATTCTGATCATGTGTACAAAGCAGTAGATTGAAAAAGAATAATATCATTGGTGAGCTCATTAGCACCCCTGTTTATAACAACCACCCACATGGAATACAACCAAAATTGTAGTATTTCCAGTATATGTCAATATATTTGGGAGGAATATTTTTCAAATATGTTTAAAATGTATTTTGCTTCCATGTAGGAATCCATGGGTGGCTGAACATCACTGAAATGGCAGCACGCTGTAAGATGGCATACCTGCTTTTAGTCTCACTCGGAGTGACAATCTTACTGATAGGTGGCGCACATGTGGCAGGTCAGTCCAGAGACAACAGTGTTAGTGCGCATGGAACTTCGTGTGGTGGTGAAGTTTCTTGTGAATGAAGGTGTAAAACCCGCGGATATCTACAGAAGACTTTAAGCACAGTATGGTGATGAGCCGCAGTAAGACATTCGAATGGTGTGAATGTTTCAAAGATGGCCGTACGTCCGTCAATGACGATCCTGGCCGTGGTGGTTCCCAGCCCACTGCAGTCATTCCTGGGAACATTAAACCTGTGGACAATTGACACATAAACTAGTGTAATTGCACAAGAGACAAATCTTCCTGTGGGAACGGCGAACAGAATGATGATTAAGTGAAGCTGGCTGTCCTAGGAGGTTCAGGCGTACTGACAAATCTTTCTATGCCAAAGCTTTCCAGGGATTAGTTACACTAAAAACTGGCATAAGTGTATAAATGTAGCAGGGGAGTATGTAGAAAAATAAATGCAGTTTCTACTCCTTGAAATGTGTTCTTTTATTATATAAACTTAAAAGTCCTGGTTTATCTTGAATGCCCCTTGTGTGTGTGTATATGTGTATATACAGTGGGGCAAAAAAGTATTTAGTCAGCCACCAATTGTGCAAGTCCTCCCACTTAAAAAGATGAGAGAGACCTGTAATTGGCATCATAGGTAGACCTCAACTATGAGAGACAAAATGAGAAAAAAAATCCAGACAATCACATTGGCTGATCTGGAAAGAATTTATTTGCAAATTATGGTGGAAAATAAGTATTTGGTCACCTACAAACAAGCAACATTTCTGGCTCTCACAGACCTGTACCTTCTTCTTTAAGAGGCTCCTCTGTCCTGCACTCATTACCTGTATCAATGGCACCTGTTTGAACTTGTTATCAGTATAAAAGACACCTGTCCACAACCTCAAACAGTCACACTCCAAACTCCACTGTGGTGAAGACCAAAGAGCTGTCGAAGGACACTAGAAACAAAATTGTAGACCTGCACCAGGCTGGGAAGACTGAATCTGCAATAGGCAAGCAGCTTGGTGTGAACAAATCAACTGTGGGAGCAATAATTAGAAAATGGAAGACATACAAGACCACTGATAATCTCCCTCGATTTGGGGCTCCATGCAAGATCTCACCCCGTGGGGTCAAAATGATCACAAGAACGGTGAGCAAAAATCCCAGGACCATACGTGGGGGACTTAGTGAATAACCTGCAGAGAGCTGGGACCAACGTAACAAAGGCTACCATCAGTAACATACTACGCCGCCAGGGATTCAGATCCTGCAGTGCCAGACGTGTCCCCCTGCTTAAGCCAGTACATGTCCGGGCCCGTCTGAAGTCTGCTAGAGAGCATTTGGATGATCCAGAAGAGGATTGGGAGAATGTCATATGGTCAGATGAAACCAAAATAGAACTGTTTGGTAGAAACACAACTCGTCGTGTTTGGAGGAGAGAGAATGCTGAGTTGCATCAAAAGAACACCATACCTACTGTGAAGCATGGGGGTGGCAACTTCATGCTTTGGGGTTGTTTCTCCGCAAAGGGACCAGGACGACTGATCCATGTACAGGACAGAATGAATGGGGCCATGTATCGTGAGATTTTGAGTGCAAACCTCCTTCCATCAGCAAGGGCATTGAAAATGAAACGTGACTGGGTCTTCCAACATGACAATGATCCCAAACATACCGCCCGGGCAATGAAGGAGTGGCTTCGTAAGAAGCATTTCAAGGTCCTGGAGTGGCCTAGCCAGTCTCCAGATCTCAACCCCATAGAAAACCTTTGGAGGGAGTTGAAAGTCCGTGTTGCCCAGCGACAGCCCCAAAATATCACTGCTCTAGAGGAGATCTGCATGGAGGATGGGCCAACATACCAGCAACAGTGTGTGCCAACCTTGTGAAGACTTACTGGAACGTCTGACCTCTGTCATTGCCAACAAAGGATATATAACAAAGTATTGAGATGAACTTTTGATATTCACCAAATACTTATTTTCCACCATAATTTGCAAATAAATTCTTTCCAAATCAGCCAATGTGATTGTCTGGATTTTTTTTCTCATTTTGTCTCTCATAGTTGAGGTCTCTCTATGATGCCAATTACAGGCCTCTCTCATCTTTGTAAGTGGGAGAACTTGCACAATTGGTGGCTGACTAAATACTTTTTTGCCCCACTGTATATATATATATATGTGTGTGTGTATTACACTATATTGCCAAAAGTATTGGGCCGCCTGCCTTTCCACGCACATGAACTGAATCCCAGTCTTAGTCCGTAGGGTTCAATATTGAGTCGGCCCGCCCTTTGCAGCTATAACAGCTTCAACTCTTCTGGGAAGGCCGTCCACAAGGTTTAGGAGGGTGTCTATGGGAAGGTTTGACCATTCTTCCAGAAGCACATTTGTGAGGTCAGGCACTGATGTCGGGGGAGGAGGCCTGGCTCGCAGTCTCCGCACTAATTCATCCCAAAGGTGTTCTATGGGGTTGAGGTCAGGACTCTGTGCAGGCCAGTCAAGTTCCTCCACCTCAAACTCGCTCATCCATGTCTTTATTGGCCTTGCTTTGTGCACTGGTGCGCAGTCATGTTGGAACAAACTCTTCCCACAGAATTTGTAATTGCCAAAATGTCTTGGTATGCAGACACCTTAAGAGTTCCCTTCACTGGAACTAGAGGGCCAAGCCCAACCCCTGAAAAACAATCCCACACCATAATCCTTCCTCCACCAAACGTTACACTTGGCACAATGCAGTCAGGCAAGTACCATTCTCCTCGCAACCATCAAACCCAGACATGTCCATTGGATTGCCAGACAGAGAAGTGTGATTCATCACTCCAGAGAACATGTCTCCTCTGCTCTCAAGTCCAGTGGCAGCATCCGACGCTTTGCATTGCACTTGGTGATGTAAGGCTTGAATGCAACTGCTTGGCCATGGAAACCCATTCCATGAAGCTCTCTACGCACTGTTGTTGTGATAATCTGACGGCCACACCAAGTTTGGAGGTCTTTAGCTATTGACTCTGCAGACAGTTGGCGACTTCTGAGCACTGTACGCTTCAGCAGCTCTGTCATTTTACGTGGCCTACCACTTCGTGGCTGAGTTGCTATTGTTCCCAGTTGCTTCTGCTAACAGTTGAGTGTGGAATATTTAGTACCCAGGAAATGTCACGGATGGACTTATTGCACAGGTGACAACCTATCACAGGACCACGCTTGAAGTCACTGAGCTCCTGAGAGCGACCCATTCTTTCACCAATGTTTGTAAAAGTAGTCTGCATGCCTAGGGGCTTGATTGTATACACCTGTGTCCATGGAGGGGAATGGAACACCTGAATCCAAAGATTTGGAGGGCTGGCCCAATACTTTTGGAAATATAGTGTATGTATATCTTACCTAAACCTAAAACACTGCATTGTACATTAGCCTGACACACTTGTATATAAAGATTCTTAGATAATTGTGGCCAGTTGGTTACAAAGCATGCAAAGTTGTTTCTGTTTGTGGTCAGTTGTTCACTCAATAAACTATTTTTAAAATGACTTACAAGAATGGTTGGTCTCTAAATTTGCACCTCACACAGAAGGTTTCAGTTAAAAACAATTACTCATATTTATTCTATATGTGCGTTAAATAAGTATTTCTAATTAATATTCAAAAAGTACAGTGATTAAAAATACATAAATGTTTGCACATAGTCCTGTATACTCAATATATAGCAAACAGGCTGTATGTTGTAAAAAATACAAGATTCCAACATTCTCATCCAAATAGAGGCATATACAGTTTTCTTCCTCCCAATGGAACGGGGGCCACAAGGACACTCAATAGGAAATTTGTGTACTTTCCATAGGGACCAAACATTTGAAGGCAGATTAGGGAAAATAAAAAAATTTAACTCTTAGTTCAATCTCTCCTATGACATTTAAAACAACTGGACGGGTCTCCTCATAGAACACCAGAATAAATATTGACAAATTTCTCTGGATCCAATCTCGGATAGGTGTAGAGGTATGCCCGGTTTTGAAGGTGTTCACACTTGAAATTATGTCGTTTTTAAAAAAGCTTATTGAAATTCACATTTCACAGGTAAGAGTGGAGCCAATGAGTTTCTAGGGAAGTGACTTCTCCTGTGTCAGGTCTTTGATGGTGGGTCTGGTTAGGGTTCCTACAACTGGAGGTCAAAACATGACAGGAGCCTTTTAGGTGCTGTCAAATGTCAACCGGGTTTCTCAACATATTTTTTGTAATGCACTTTGCTTAAGGTCACTGTACATAAAGGATTTCTTTTTAATTCTGATCAGTCAAATGATAGAATTATGATATAGTTCAGGGGTCTCCATATTTTTGAAAAAAATGGCCAGTGTAATGCCTCAAATTTTAGGGGGCCAAACTGTAGCCAGTGGGAGTAGAAAATGCTCTGGCATTGATGGGAGTAAACAATGGCATAGGCTATGGTCAGTGTGATTAGAAAACTTACATAATTTGTGACAGAGGGAGGAATAGTGCCCCATCATTGGTGTCAATGGGAGTAATACTGCCTCCTCATTGGTGTCAATGGAAGAATTAGTACCCAATCTATGGTATCAGTGGAAGGAATAGTGACTTGTATCAATGGAAGGAATAGTGCCCCATCATTGGTGTTAGTGGAAGGAATACTGCCTCGTCATTGGTGTAAGCTGAAGAATTAGTTCCCCATCTATGGTACAGTGGAAGGATAGTATCCCAGTGTTGGTGTCAGTGGGAGAATTAGTTCCCATCTCTGGTTTCAGTGGGAGGAATAGCTCCTTGTATCAATAGAAGGAATAGTGCCCCATCATTGGTGTCAATGGGAGGAATACTGCCTTCTCATAGGTGTCAGTGGAAGAATAAGTATCCCATCTATGGTATCAGTGGAAGGAATAGTATCCCAGTGTTGGTGTCAGTGGGAGAATTAGTTCCCCATCTCTGGTTTCAGTGGGAGGAATAGTGCCTTGTATCAGTGGAAGGAATAGTGCCCCATCATTGGTTTTAGTGGAAGGAATACTGCCTCATCATTGGTGTAAGCTGAAGAATTAGTTCCCCATCTATGGTATCAGTGGAAGGAATAGTATCCCAGTGTTGGTGTCAGTGGGAGAATTAGTTCCCCATCTCTGGTTTCAGTGGGAGGAATGGTGCCTTCTATCAGTGGAAGGAAAAGTGCCCCATCATTGGTGTCAGTGGAAGGAATACTGCCTCATGATTGGTGTCAGCAGAAGAATTAGTTCCCCATCTATGGTATCAGTGGAAGGAATAGTTTTCCAGTGTTGGTGTCAGTGAGAGAATTAGTTCCCCATCTCTGGTTTTAGCGGAAGATATAGTGCCTTGTATCAGTGAAAGGAATAGTGCCCCATCATTGGTGCCAGCAGAAGAATTAGTTCCTCATCTATGGTATCAGTGGAAGGAATTGTATCCCAATGTTGGTGTCATTGGAAGAATTAGTTCTCCATCTCTGGTGTCAGTGGGAGCAATAGTGCCCTAAGGGCCGGATAAAAGAAAGCAAGTGACCACATCAAGCCCTCGTCCACAGTTTGGAGACCCCTAATATAGTTTATAGTCCAAAGTTGTCAGGATGTCCATTTTTTAAAGTTTCAGTTCATTGATGTATAAGTAGCTCCACATATGCATGTAGATGTGCACACAATGATCGTATATTGGATTCATCCAGCATTGCATTGCTTATGATGATCCTCATAAATGGGAGAACTCTGCTGTAGTATATAAATACATTGCTGATCTACTGCAGACACATTATAAATCTGCTGACCCAAAATATGTACAGTCTGGAGGAAATAAGAGAAAGGGAAGAGATAACTGAAACCTATAATACATGAAGGGTGTGAATGAGGTTCAGGAAGACAGCATTTTCAATATAAGGCCTTAGCCTCATATTGAAAATGCTGTCCTCCTGAACCTCATTGAATCAAGAACACGGGGACATGACCTCAAACTAGCAGGAGGAACGTTCAAAACTAATCTTAGAAAGTTTTAGTTTGTAGAAAGAGTAGTTGATGCTTGGAAAAGACTTCCTGCAGAGGTAGTGAGTCAGTCAACAGCAAGCGAAAGTGAGTGAGCGGGCAGCACAGTGGCTAAATGGTAAGCAATTCCACCTAGCAGTACTAGGGTTGTTGGTTTGAATCCCAGCCACAACACCACCTGCCTGGAGTTTGCATGTTCTCCCTGTGCCTGCGTGGGTTTCCTCTGGGTACTCCAGTTTCCTCCCACACTCCAAAGACATGCTGGTAGGTTAATTGGCTCCTGTCTAAATTGTCCCTTGTATGTGTATGTATGAATGTGAGTTAGGGACCTTAGAATGTATGCCCCTTGAGGCTTAGGGACCTTAGATTGTACACCCCTTGAGGGTTAGGGACCTTAGATTGTATGCCCCTTGAGGGTTAGGAACCTTAGATTGTATACCCCTTGAGGGTTAGGAACCTTAGATTGTACGCCCCTTGAGGGTTAGGGACTGATGTGAATGTACAATATATATGTAAAGTGCTGCATAAATTGATGGTGCTATATAAGTACCTGAAATAAATAAATAAGTGAAATAAGATATGCTTGGAACAAATGTAGATTAATGGGGCAGACTTGATAGACCACTTTGTCTTTTTTTACAATCACTCTTCAATGTTTCTGTTTCTACAATTTTCATACAGATGGGAATCCTTAAAGGATAGGTTCACCTTTGGAACATGTTACATGTTCCACCTATTTTTAGGGTGGAACATGTAACATGTTCCAATAGCTACAGCCCCCCCCCCCCCCCAACAGATAGTACGGGGAAACTTCTCCCCGTACTATCTGTCAGATTTGAACATAGCGTGGCCGTGCGGGGCTCCACCCACACGGCCACGTCACTCATTCACCGAGTTCTGTGAATGAGTGCCTACAAGTCCCAGCAGCCTCAGTGGCTGTCGGTTTGTAGTTTTCAATGAACAATGAAGTTTCCTTCAAAGAACATTCTGTACGGCAAGCAGATATTCTGACAGGTCTACAGGAGACCTGCATGATATCAGCGATCTACTGATCGCTGGTGCAATGCTTTACAGGCTTTCCTTCTGCCAAGTCTATGTCTTCAAACATTGCTGTCCATTGTCATATTAGGTGTAACGGAACCGACTCAGACTGCGCTGAGTACTTTCGTTAGATACCGCTTCCCCGTCTGAACACCGACAACAGACACCACAGCCGACCATACAAGACTAGACAACACCAGTCTTGAAGTAAACCAGAAGGTAGACTACTCTATTTGAACACAGATACAAGATATATACACTCAGGGGGCAATCCCCCCTCCCTGCATAATGACACAGGGTGGGGCAATCTACATTTAGTAACAAGAGTCACACAGGTATTCAGACTTCACACCATCAGACAGTCCCATCAGGAGGGAGGGCTGCTGGAGACACCCCCCCCCCCACTAAGCTAATACAAATGAACACATAAATCCAATAATAGTTTGCTCCCAAACCAGACATACAATAGAACAATGGGATGCAACCACATAACACCAAACAATCCACAAGCCCCACAATATTAGCCTACACAATATTAGGACAGAGCACCCTGTACCCCTAACAGGCACAGGGTGACTTACACATAATAGGGATATGTGGAGCTGAGACAGGGGTCTCCCCACCTCTCCAAAGTGAGCTGGGTTCCATGGGCCCCCCACCCAAAGTGACTCCCGTCACATTAGGGTCCTCACAATATCCAAAATTTGATGGTGTAGATGCAAGAAAAAGTTTGATCTCATCCGTCCAATAGCTATCAAACCCTGTTGTTGAAACTGATACAATTGATATCTTTGATATAAACTAAAAGGCGCCTCCTGGAGGAGCAGATTCATAGCTTTGTGTCCTGAAAGGTCCCGCTGGCAGTGACACCAAGTAATGGATAAATAATTGAGGTCTTCATGGAAATCAAGACTCCCCCAAACAGAGCACATTCTTCACCCTTCCTGTAGACACTCAGTAGTCCATAAAGAGGAACATCTTGTGTTTGCCTTGTTGGGTCCTGTAGGAAAAACGCCACACTACAGCCTGATGAGTTGCATCTGTAAAGGTTTCTTCGGAGGGGGCATGGCATCTCAATGACAAGGTCTCTTTAAATTATTGGGAAACATAATTCACCGTCTTCACTAAAAAATTTGTATGAAACATAAATGCTTGATTTATGGATGGCTTTGTGTTGAAATCACTGAACAAAATATATTTCTAAGAACGATCCAGTTGATAAGATTGCATTGTTAGATGACTCTTCTTCATGTTCTTTGTTGGGCATTTCATGGATAAAACAACGGGACATAAAAATATAGAAAATTCCAATACTTACAGAATAGGATGAGCAGTACCAGAGGTTTCATAGCTTCTGTGACCTGCAAGAGATGAATGTCTGCTATGACTGAGACAAGTTTCTATTGTACCTCCTGTTCGCTCACACTGACCACAAGCAGGTTGATATCTCCCTTTCAAAAAAAAATTAAACCATTCATATCAGTCTTTGCTGCTTTGTACATTTTATTACCCCTACCACAATCACACGGACATACTTAGGGCTGGGCTTGTATGGAAGATGACTGGGTTTACCAGTTTTACTTGTGACTGGAAATCCATGGAAAAGCTCCATTGCACAGCTCTACCATAAGGACAGCTCTGTCTGGCAGGGCAGGAGATGAGATTTTTTTTTTTTTAATAACAAACATACTTACCTGCTCTGTGCATTGGGTTTGCACAGAGCAGCCCAGATCCTCTTCTTCTTGGTTCCCCACCAGCACTACTGGCTCCTGTGCCTTGACTAGTGCCCCCAATAGCAAGCTGTCAGGAATGGGTTCACCACTGGTGGTGGGACTCACCTGCCGTGTGGGCTGCAGTACCAGGGCTGGCCAGCGGGTGCTCTCAGCAACCAGAAGCTCACTCCTGCAATCAGCCATCACCTGAGGCTGATTGCAGGAGGTGTATTTAAGGAATGGCCAGACCTGCAGTCAGTGCCTTGGTGTATTGTTTCCCATGAGCCCCTGTACCTGTTATCCTGTGTTCCTGTTCCTCTGCCTATCTTCTGTTGCCGACCTCTGCATTGTTGCTGACCGTCTCCTGTTTAACCCCTGGCTTGCCTGACCGTCCTTCTGCCTGACCCTCTGTATTGTGCTGCCTGTGAGTTACTGAACCCGGCTTGTGACCCTGACCATTCTCTGCCTGATACTCTGTACCGCGCTGCCCATGAGTTACTGAACCTGGCTTGTGACCCTGACCATTCTCTGCCTGCTCCTTCGGTACCTCGCTGCCCGCACGTTGCTGATCTGGCCTGCCTGACTACGCCTTACGCTACCCAGACGATCCATCCATCCATCCTGCATGGATCCAGCCATCCCTGCTCACACCTTCTGCCTCTTCACATCAGTATATACCTCTGGCAGATCCCTCTACCACGAGCAGGTGTACTCAGGGGCCGCGACCTGGTTCCTGTCTGCTCTAAGTCCATCCCCACCATCAGGGGCCCTGGTGAATAAGCAGACTGGGACTTAGACTCCGCGCCCTGGGGAATCCTGTCCTGAGGACTGCTAGAGGTACCACCAGACGGTCGTTAACAGAACCATTTGGCCGGTCTGACCATTCCACCTCTCCAGCCCTGACTACGCCTGCACATACTAAGATTAGTGGAAGGTTGGTTTGTTTACTGTGCGTTGTATATTTGGGTGGCTAATAATAAACTGTATTGTTTTTACATCATTCCTGAAGCCTGTTACTTCCCTGTGTCAGTCCACACATTTCTGGTCATACCCGGATCCCTGACACAAGCTGTTTGCTATGGGGGCACTGGTGTGTGCGCATTCCCGAGCACATAGAGGTGTAGCTCAACCCCGCCCTCCACTCTCCTTTCATTGGCTCACTGGCTGTAATTGACAGCAGTGGGAACCAAGGGCTCAGCCAATGAGGAGAGAGACCCAAGACAGTTGAGGTTCCTGTGCACATTGCTGGGTTAAGAGAGGGCTCAGGTGAGTATTAGGAGGCCTGTGGGGGGGAGAAGTACAAAGAAGTTTTTTTACTTTTATGCATTGAATGCTTGAAGGTAAAAACCTTCTTTCTTTACAACCACTTTATGTAACACTGAAAAGTGTTGTCCCTCCCCTAGCCTGCGACTGGACAGTTAAAGAAGCAGCAGATTGATGCACTCATCTCTTGGTCACTCTGCTTTCTCCTCCTATCAGCGTTCCCTTTGTTAACACCACAACACCGCTGATTGGCTCTTTGTGCTTCTTCTTCCACTCCTAGTCTGAGCTCCACTTTAGTGGGGATGAGCAGGGGTTGGACAAAAATATGGAAACACTACATGATTTGTAGATGTGAAAATGACGACACGTTTCTTGTTGAAAGTGGAAGTGATGTAACATGGGACGGTAGGTGGCATAAACTCCAAACATACAAAGAACACTAGACACACCAAACTGGATTTATACCGCCCGCAGTCTTGTTTATTGGTTTTCACAAATATAAACAGTTCACTATAACTCTTTTAATCTATAAAGCTTTTATAACTGTAAAGAAAATCTGCCAAAATCGGTGGAGTGCTCTTCAAATATCCCTCTGGTGACTGGCAAAGACCGCCCCCCCAGCCTCCTGCTTAAATAGGGGTCATGGGAAATTCTGTAACCTATCCTAGAGAACCCCCAGAACTTCCAGAACATTCCCAATAGGTTGACCTTTTTTGACCTATCATACCCCTCCTCCATTGATTGATGAATCAATGGGGGGCTTGAAACTTCTACTGCCACCATCCCATGAGGGTAAGGGGGGCCTAAATCTCAGTCTTCCACAGCCTGTGCCAACAAAAACTGTGTAGAAGGAACTCTAGTGAATGATATTAATGCTCAGAAGAGGAGAGAGGGGTGCAACACCCATAAAACGTGGACTGTCGATCCATGGCAGACTGTAATATGGTCAGAGGAATCGAACTGTTCCCAATCACCGAACCTGTTTATGTGTGGTGGAACGCCATCCCAAGCTTACGTCCAGGACTGTCTTGTGCCAATGGTAAAGCATAGTGGTGGGGAAATCGTGCTTTGGGCAGCTATATCTTGGTATTCTGCAGGCCCCATCATCAACCTGGAAAGGTAGAGTCATGCCAGCGACTATGTACAAATTTTGGCCAACCATGTGCACCCCATGGTACAGACATTGTTTCTTGAAGACAGAGCCATTTACCAACATGATAATGCTCTGATTCACAAAGCTGGTGTCAAATCGTGAACTCTCACAACTTTCCTGAGCGCTGCAGTTGCTAGACCTCAATATCATAGCGCCATTATGGTTGAATTTAAAGAACTAGTTTCGGGCTTGTTTTCCGGGTCCTGTATCTCTGCGAGAACTGGAACTATTTTTGCATGAAGAGTTGTATCGGATTACATTATCCACCATCCAACACTTATATTTGTCAATTACCAGGAGAATTTAGACCGTCTTGGATGCCAAAGGTGGTCCAATACCATTATTAGGTAACAATTTTGTTCTTTTACCCGGTGTTTCCATATTTTTGTTCAATCCCTGTAAGTGGCTGATACCAAGGCAAATTAAAGTACTTACATTGCTTGCATTTAAAAATATATTTAATTATGTACTAAACAATACAGATGTGCATTTATTTTTACTTTTTTTAATATTTGCCTGAAGTTCAGCTTTAATGTAAATATTGTCCCTGGTGGTTAAGGGTTCAGAAGCCGAATATATATTGAAATCCTTGGGGCCCGTACAGTTGCTATACAATGGCAATATGCTGACCTTTGCCTGTTGCTCCCATCCAAAGTATTCTGCCTTTTGTTGATCAGCTTACTATTTTGGGCAATTGGATCTCCTTAGTAAACCGCAGTTGCAGAACCAAAACTGAGACTTTCTTTCCACTATCATCTGCTTACATAAACATTTGGCTTTGATAGATACAGTTGCAAGAAAAAGTATGTGAACCCCTTGGGATTACGTGGAGTTTTGCATGAATTGGGCATAAAATGTGCTCTGAATGTCATCTAAGTCACAACAATAGAAGAACACAGTCTGCTGAACATAATACTACACAAACATTAGATGTTGCCATGGTTTAAATGCACATAACATGCATTTATAGAGGTCAATGTGCGCATAAGACTCCAAGCAGATGGCAAACTCCAGATAATCCCTCCGTATTAGGATAACACTCCCAATATTGTGGTGCTTAGACATAAAGCCACTTCTCCGCACTGCTGTTTGAAGCTGAGGGTTGTAGGAACTGTCTCCATGTGCAGACCAAGTGTTAAAAAGAAAGCCACCGCACACCGGAGGGATCACTAGTGTCCATAATAATTGGGAAGGATATTCACAAGCTTGAGACCTCTACGACTAAGCCCTATAAGTGAAACACGTTAGAAAGTGGTCCTAGATGAGGGTGGTCAACGTCAAGCTTGTGGATATCCTTCCCAATATATAAGGACACCCAGGGGCGGACTGACAACTCATGGGGCCCCCGGGCAATATGGGATCATGGGGCCCCTGTGTCCTCTCCCACACTCAAACCACACCCAAAAGAGCCTATGAAAGGTACCAGGGACATCTCATGGGGCCACCTACTGACCCCGGGCCCTGAGGAAACCAGTGATACCTCCAGTGTGCGGTGGCTTTCTTCTTACCACGCTTCTGGTAATGTGATCATTAAAAGAGAGAAGACACTCCCATAGTGCAGCAAAGTTATTTATTAATACCAAAGGATAAAAACTTCAAAAGTCAAAAACATAAACGTACATAGAATGCTGCTTTAATAAATAATATTGCTGCACTATGGGAGTGTCCACTGTCTCCTTAACCTTCCATAGTGCCATTGCAGTGCCCCTCAAACTCACAAAGCGACCCCAGGCCTGTGGCCAGTGAGTGTATTTTCTTAAACCAGAATTTAATTTCACTTTAAGCTGCAAAGAGCCTCCAGCCCCCATAGTGCTGCACAATCCCCCCACAGTGCATCCTAGCTTACCACGGAGCCTCTAGCCCCTATAGTGCCCCCGAACTCCAACAGTGCCTTGAAGAATTAAGGCAGTTCTGATGGCAAAAGGGGGTCCAACCCGGTACTAGCAAGGTGTACCTAATAAAGTGTCCGGTGAGTGTATTTTCTGAAACCAGAATTGAATTTCACTTTAAGCTGCAAAGAGCCTCCAACCCCCATAGTGTTGCACAAGCCCCCACAGTGTCTCCTAGCTTACCACGGAGCCTCCATCCCCCCATAGTGCCCCCGAACTCCAACAGTGTTCCCATAGTGAACCTCAGCTCCTGCAATTTCCCCAGACTTTTAGAAAGACCTCCAGGTTCTTTCAGAGACTCCATCCTCCAAAACTTCCCACAGGTCCTTCCAGAAACCTTCACCAAGTCTCTCTCTCAATCTCCTCTACAACAACCCCACCCCCAGCAGTGACACCCAGCCCCAGCCCCATACAACTACATATTTTGTATTCCCATTCTTTTGTTGTTTGTGTGTATAAAGTTTTTTTTTCACTGTTGGGTCATGGAAGGTTTGGAAAGAGTTTACCAGGCCCTGGTCTCAATAAGGTTAAAAACCACTGCCTTAGCTGTTTCACCCAACTGAACGGTTACACTACTAACCAGGGGCGGACTGATCATTTGGAAACTCGGGCACTGCCCGAGGGCCCGGGGTCAGTAGGCGGCCCCATGTGATGCCCCTGGTACCTTTTTCATAGGTTTTTTGAGTTTGGGCAAGGACACAGGGGCCCCATGATCCCCTATTGCCCGGGGGCCCCATGAGTTGTCAGTCTGCCCCTGCTACTAACAGTCATTTACTAATGCAATTTCTTCATTGGAGATAACATACTGCTGCATAAAGCCATTTTTTTCTCTTCAGTGTCCAAATTTTTGACTATTTAAAGTGACGTCCTGAATGGTGATAGCCTTCCCTTGGCTTGTTGGATGGTGTGTAGGTGCTTACCCAAGGAAATGGTGTCACTGCTCCTCCTTACATGACAGTGTTCATGCCTGGTGATTGGCCACTCTGGAATAAGCCTGTCACATGGGGGAGGTCACATACTCCCAACAAAGATAATGGATAGGTGGGTTCTGATGAAGTGGGCCTCTGAAGGAGCATGGATTGGTGAGTATAAGTTGCTGGGGTGGAGACTTTAGGCTATCATATAGCTTGTAGTGGTAGGAAGCATAGTTGGTGCTGTGAGATGCAGAAATTTAGCTTTCTAAAAGTTTTGTGTTTGTTTCACACTCTGCATGGTATGACCATCGGCATTCCTTTCCATTCGCTTTGAAATTCGTGCAACATTATCAGTGAAAATGCACAAAAACATACAAAAAAACTGAAAGAGGTGTTAACACGAAAACATTTTTATTTATATAATATAATACATTAAAAAGTGGAACTAAATTTTTATTAAAAAAAGGGTTTTTTTATTGAGTACTTTAAGAAGAATAACATTTTTTTAGGGAAAAAATAGTTTTCCTCTTAGGCCTCGTGTACACTTTAATGTTGGAGGAATAGCAGTAAAACCATGCAGTTGTGTCATCTGAAAGAGCAGTGCACTACTGATTCCATAGTCCATAGTCTACCTTGGAAGCCAGCAAGAGAAGGTGGCTACCATCCTATACTGGGACCATAAAGAACGAACATAGCCATCCCGTAACAGGAAGTGAGATCAGAACTGAGAAAAACAAAGAATTGGAGGAGGCTGAAAGCAATAGAAGGGACTTTTCTGAGTTAATGATACAAAGTTGAATAGGATATACACTTACTGGCCACTTTATTAGGTCCTCCTGTGCAATTGCTTGATAGCACAAATTGCTAATCAGCCAATCACACGGCAGCAACTCAATGCATTTAGTCATCTAGACATGGGGAAGACGACTTGCTGAAGTTCAAACCGAGCATCAGAATGGGGAAGAAAGGAAATTTAACTGACTTTGAACATGGCATGGTTGTTGGTGCCAGACGGGCTGGTCTGAGTATTCCAAAAACTGCTAATCTACTGGGATTTCCACGCACAACCATCTCTAGGGTTTACAGAGCATGGTCCAAAAAAGAGAAAATATCCAGTGAGTGGTATTTGGAGGAAAATGCATTGTTGATGTCAGAGGTCAGAGGAGAATGGGCAGACTGGTTTGAGGTGATAGAAAGGCAACAGTAACTCATGTCAATATGGACCAAAATCTCTGAGGAATGTTTCCAACACCTTGTTGAATCTAGGCCACCAAGAATTAAAGCAGTTCTGAAGGCAAAAAGGGAGTCCAACCCGGTAGTAAGGTGTATCTCTGCTGAGTAAGAATGAGATCTACTATCAGCAGGGGGCATGAACTTAGCTGACTCGGAGCTACATGTCTGATTTGTTGGGGGTGAGGAGGCGCGTCAGACCTCTTCGTTGGGGAGAGGTGTGTTGGACCTCTCTGCCAGGGGCGGATTGACAACTCATGGGGCCCCCAGGCAATAGGGGATCATGGGGCCCCTGTGTCCTTGCCCAAACTCAAAAAAGCCTATGAAAAAGGTACCAGGGGCAACCTGTTCTGAAGTTCTGAAGTCAAAAGGGGGTCCAACTCGGTACTAGCAAGGTGGACCTAATGAAGTGGCCGGTGAGTATATTTTCTTAAACCAGAATTTAATTTCACTTTAAGCTGCAAAAGCAGCAGTTGAGGGTGTATACATCACATGGCTTCTATTCTCTGTTCTCTCTTGCATTTGCCATGAACTAATGCTCACCAAACATAAACGAGGCCAAATGCCTCACAATGGTATGGGTTTTTAGGGGTTAAAACAGACGGAAAGAAGGTGACTACCTCCTCACTACCTGTCAAATGCCCCCCCCCCCCCCATATGGGGGCATTCCTTCTACAGTGGAAGGAAAGAAAATTGCATAATACACTCACGGGTCACTTAATTATGTACACTGTACTACTGTGTGGTCTTCTGCTGCTGTTGCCCATCTGCTTCAAGGTTTGATGTGTTGTGCATTCAGAGATGGTATTCTGCATACCTTGGTTGTAGCGAGTGGTTATTTGAGTTACTGTTGTCTTTCTATCATCTTGATCCAGTCTGCTCATTCTCCTCTGACCTCAACAAGGCATTTTCAGCCACACAACTGACACTCACTGGATATTTTCTCTTTTTCAGACCATTCTCTGTAAACCCTAGAGATGGTTGTGCATGAAAATCCCAGATCAGCAGTTTTTTAAAATACTCAGACCAGCCCGTCTGGCACCAACAACCATGCCATGTTCAAAGTCACATAAATACCCTTTCGTTCCCATTCCGATGCTCAGTTTGAACTTCAGCAAGTCGTCTTCACCACGTCCAGATGCCTAAATGCATTGAGTTGCTGCCATGTGATTGGCTGATTAGCAATTTGTGTTATCAAGCAAATGGAGAGGTGTACTTAATTAAGTGGCCGGTGGGTGTATATAGCCTGCCTTAAGCAGCCCATACACTGAGCGAATTTCTTTCCTGCAACCAGTCAGTGTTGACAGCGGAATCCCTCCCGCCGATCCATTGTATTCTCCTGGTAGGGATGGCTGTGATTATCGCTAGTGGCTATACTAGGGTTGCCCCTTCATCCCTTTAAAACTGAACACATATTAATGGTTCTGAGGCTAATTTAATGCAGATAAGGCACTAAGTGAGTTTAATCAGCCAGAGAACCTATGTAATTAACCAATTCAATACCGGGCAATTTTACACCTTCCTGCCCAGGCCAGTTTTCAGGTTTCAGCGCTCTCACACTTTGAATGACAATTGCGCGGTCATACAACATTGTACCCAAACTAAAATGTTATCATTTTCTTCACATAACTAGAGCTATCTTTTGGTGGTATTTAATCACCGCTGGGGTTTTTATCCTTTGCTAAATTAACAAAAAAGACCGAAAATTTTGAAAAAAAAAACACGTTTTTCTTTGTTTCTGTTATAAAAGTTTGCAAATAAATAATTGTTCTTCATAAATTTAGGCCGAGATGTATTCTGCTACATGTCTTTGGTGAAAATAACCCAAATTAGGATGCATTATTTAGTCTGTAGGAAAGTTATAGAGTTCACAAACTATGGTATAGATCTGAAAATTGATCAATCCTGAAGTACTGACAGCCAATCTAATTTCTTGAGGTCTAAGAATGTCAGAACAGTACAGATATCCCCCAAATGTCAGGACAGAACAGATATCCCCCAAATGTCAGGACAGTACAGATATCCCCAAATGTCAGAACAGAACAGATATCCCCCAAATGTCAGAACAGTACAGATATCCCCCAAATGTCAGGACAGTACAGATATCCCCAAATGTCAGAACAGAACAGATATCCCCCAAATGTCAGAACAGTACAGATATCCCCCAAATGTCAGGACAGTACAGATATCCCCAAATGTCAGAACAGAACAGATATCCCCCAAATGTCAGAACAGTACAGATATCCCCCAAATGTCAGGACAGTACAGATATCCCCAAATGTCAGAACAGAACAGATATCCCCCAAATGTCAGGACAGTACAGATATCCCCCAAATGTCAGGACAGTACAGATATCCCCAAATGTCAGAACAGAACAGATATCCCCCAAATGTCAGAACAGTACAGATATCCCCCAAATGTCAGAACAGAACAGATATCCCCCAAATGTCAGAACAGTACAGATATCCCCCAAATGTCAGAACAGTACAGATATCCCCCAAATGTCAGAACAGTACAGATATCCCCCAAATGTCAGAACAGTACAGATATCCCCCAAATGACCCCTTTTTGCAAAGTAGACAGTCCGGTGTACTTCATAAGAGGAATGGCAAGTTTTTGAAGTTGTATTTTTTTTTTCATAATTTTTCGGAAAATTAAAAAATAAAAAAAATTATTTTCACTATTTTTTTTTTACATACTGTCACCAGTGCAGTACAGCGTCATCATATAACTGGCATGGCGGTGATCAGGGACACTGACTGGTGACAGTGTGAAAAAAATATATATATTTTTTTTTTCTTTTTTTTTTCTTTTTAATTTTTTTATTACATTTTTTTCTTTTTTTTAAGTTTTTTTTCATATTTCACTATGTCCGAAGTAGTACAATGTTACCATAGTAACATTGTACTACTTTGGGGAAGTGATCAGAATTATTTTTTTTTTTTACACAATTTGCTTATAGCAAAGAATTACTTTGCTATAAGCAAGCATTTACCTGAATGACATCGATTCATTCAGGGGTTTTTTTTGTGCTTAGCTGTGATTTGGCCACAGCTAATCACATGACATGTGCATGTGAGTAGCTGTGACCATTCACAGCTAGACACTAGTATACAATGGATGGCATGAATGAAGCCATCCATTGTATACAACTGTCATGTGACCTGCTGTGATTGATCACAGCAGGTCACATGGTACCGGCAACGGGGTACTCAGATCTGTCATCGGCCGTGTTCGAGGTACATGGCCGGTGACAGATCGCGCCGCTGCACAGCTCTGCAAGCGCGCGAACTGCGCATGTGCAGGAGGACGCCATATGGCGGCCTCCCGGAAAGCTAATACATTTTTACGGACGCCATTTTGCCGGGAGTCAAATGGTTAATATGTGTTCCGTTTTGAAGGGATGAGGTGGCAACCCTAGGCTATACTAGCTGCCAACAATAATCACATGTAAAATCCGGCAGGCTGGTTGTACCCAAGTTAATCGATCGATCCGCTTGGTGTATTCAGCCTGCCCATACATGGCTCGACTCGTCTATGGCCGGCCTTACTTTCTTCATATGTTCTCTCTCTGCACCATACAGAACCTATAGACTCTTTAGAAGAACTTTTGCCTGTACAACCCACATGGAAGAAATATATATTTTAAAAATATCCTTCCCAAATATATTGACATATATTTGAAATACTACAAGTTTGGCTGCATTCAATATATTTCAAATATACAGTTGTGGCCAAAATTATTCAACCCCCACTGAAATTGAGTGTTTTGGCCAGTTTGACATTGCTTTTGATCATTCAGTCATCTTGCTTACATTTACATTAAAGAGGCACTTGTAGGTCAGACAAATATAACATAACAGTTATAATGAAATAACCACAAATGTCTTTTCTGTGCTCACAGCATTATCAGTTTTATTCAACCCCCAAGTGACATTCAATCTTAGTACTTAGTACAGCATCCTTTTACAGTTATAACAGCTTTTAAACGTGAAGCATAGCTTGACACAAGTGTCTTGCAGCGATCTACGGGTATCTTCGCCCATTCTTCATGGGCAAAGGCCTCCAGTTCAGTCACATTCTTAGGCTTGCGCACTGCAACTGCTTTCTTTAAGTCCCACCAGAGGTTCTCAATCGGATTTAAGTCTGGTGACTGCGATGGCCACTCCAAAATGTTCCAGCCTTTCCTCTGCAACCATGCTCTAGTGGACTTGGAGGTATGCTTGGGATCATTGTCCTGTTGAAAGGTCCAACGTCTCCCAAGCCTCAGGTGTGTGACGGACTGCATCACGTTTCCATCCAATATCTCCTGGTACTGAAGAGAATTCATGGTACCTTGCACACGCTGAAGCTTCCCTGTACCTGCAGAAGCAAAACAGCCCCAAAGCATGATTGACCCTCCACCATGCTTCACAGTAGGCAAGGTGTTCTTTTCATCATAGGCCTTGTT